>NC_041386.1:418590364-418609387 GCF_002162155.2 Triticum dicoccoides | reverse complement strand
GCCAGAGGCTCGCGCCCGCGCGCCCCGCCTTCCTCCTCCACGCCGGCGCACCTGCTCTGCTCCGGCCGCCGACCCCGCCGCCGTCTGCATCACCTCGCCGCACGCCGACTCCGGCCACCTCGCCCGCCGCCTCCAGCCGCCGCCCACCGCAACTCCGGCGAGGGATCCGGCGCCCCCGACCCCTCTTGCCTCGGATCCGGTCATCTCCGCCGAGACTCCGGCCGCTACAGTGTTTCCGGCCAACTTTGAAATCCGTGAAAACCCTAATCCGGAGGTTGAATTTTTCCTAAGTCCCAGAATTCCAGATCCATGTGCCTTTCTTCCTAGCCCCGTAACTTTGCATCCGTAGCTCTGATTCATGCATATAGCATATCAAAATGTTCATCTCAGAGAGTATATCATTTCATTCCATTGCATCATTTTCATTTGAGCTCATCTTGATGCCCGAAATGCTGTTAGAAGAGGGATACTTGAGATAATTGTTAGATCTGCCGCTCCGTTTAGGTTTTTGTCATTTTTGCCATGATTAATGTGTGCATGCTATGCCCTGATGCTCTACATGTGTTTTGTTAAGGGTTTTGTCATCTTTCCAGAGGTGCAACCCATGTATTTTTGTGATGTGTGTGGTGACTTGTGCAAGCTTACAAAGTGGTGCACTTGCTAATTTTGTTTTCAGGGACTTAGTAATTTCACTAAGTCCTGCAGCTGTTTATCTCATGATGCCATATGTTCTTGTTGTTTCCTAGTGATCCGTGCCTCTTTTGAGGATGATCAGTAAGGATGTTTTGTTAATATTGTAGTGCTCTATCCATCCATGTCTTTGTTTGCAATTATGGAGCACCTTAGCTTGAGTCAATCGAGCTCTACTTTTGCTACTTTGTGAATCTGGGTAGATTGTCAACTTGTTTGCAATTTTGCCGGTGATGTCTAGCTTGCATTTTGTGCCTTCTTGATGGGTGTAAGCTTGTCTTTCCATGACTTGCACCGTAGTGAGTGCATCGAGCTCGTAAACATGCCTACTTGAGCTATATTTCAGCTTGCTCCAGTTTTCACTAAGTATGAAAACTGATTATGTTTTTGCTATGTTCGCGTGCTTGCAATTGTATTTTCTGATCCCTTTTGGCTCAAGGTCACTAAGGGACTTTTGTTAAGCTCTTTGAGTAACTCCATGCCATGCTTTACTTTGCCATGTTCAGATCCTGTAGCACGTAGTTTTGCTGCTCCGAAGAGGGCTACCTGATCTGAAATTCCAGACAAGTGTTAATTTCACTAAGTCTGAGATCTGTTTGTCATATGCATTTTTGCCATGCTTGTTTGAACCTGTTTGTGGATGAATTGCCCGTAGCTCAGTGTTAGACTTTTGTTAAGCATCTTATATGCATCCCTGCCATGTATTTTGTTGTCATGTTTGGGTGCTTTAGCATGTTCATCTCATTGCATTTAGATGCCTACTTGCTGTAAATCGCAGACCGGTGTCATTTTTAATCGCTTGCCATTTCCAAACCGTAACTCCGATTCCGGCGTTCTTTATATCGTTTTCAAGCGATTTCATCTCATCTTTCCAGTGGCACACTTGGATTTCCAAGTTGAGGCCAGGTTCATGCATTTCCTGTCATATCTTGCATTTTGCATCCCGCATTGCATCCCGCATAGCATATCATCTTGGCATCATATTGTTTGAGTTTGCACGTGGTTGATTGTGTCCTTGTTGCTTGTTTGTCTTGTTTGGGTAGAGCCGGGAGACGAGTTCGCTAACAAGGAGCCCGTTGAGTTTGCTTTCGAGGATCCAGTCAACTCTGACAGCTTTGCAGGCAAGATGATCATACCCTCGAAATCACTACTATCTTTGCTATGCTAGTTTGCTCGCTCTTTTGCTATGCCATTGCTACGATGCCTACCACTTGCTTTCAAGCCTCCCAAATTGCCATGTCAATCCTCTAACCCACCATGTCCTAGCAAACCGTTGATTGGCTTTGTTACCGCTTTGCTCAGCCCCTCTTATAGCGTTGCTAGTTGCAGGTGAAGATTGAAGGCCGTTCCTTGTTGGAACATTTATTTACTTGTTGGGATATCATTATATTGCCATGTTATCTTAATGCATCTATATACTTGGTAAAGGGTGGAAGGCTCGGCCTCTCTCCTAGTGTTTTGTTCCACTCTTGCCGCCCTAGTTTCCGTCATATCGGTGTTATGTTCTCGGATTTTTGCGTTCCTTACGTGGTTGGGTTATAATGGGAACCCCTTGATAGTTCGACTTGATTAAAGCTTTTCCAGCAATGCCCAACATTGGTTTTACCATTCGCCACCTACCCTTTTATTTCCCTTGGGTTCTGCAGACTCAAGGGTCATCTTATTTTAACCCCCCCGGGCCAGTGCTCCTCTGAGTGTTGGTCCACCTGTCAGCTACGGTGGCCACCAGGGGCAACTCTGGGCTGGCCTACCCGTACCTAGGACAATCTGAGTGTGCCCTGAGAAAGAGATATGTGCAGCTCCTATCGGGATTTGTCGGCACATTCGGGCGGTGTTGCTGGTCTTGTTTTAACCTGTTGAAGTGTCTTGAATTACCGAGATACCGAGTCTGATCGGAACGTCTTGGGAGGAGGTCTATTCCTTCGTTGACCGTGAGAGGTTGTCATGGGCTAAGTTGGGACTCCCCTGCAGGGATTGAACTTCCTAAAGCCGTGCCCGCGGTTATGGGCAGATGGGAATTTGTTAATATTCGGTGGTAGATAACTTGAACCTTAACTTAATTAAAATGAATCAATTGAGTGTGTTACCGTGATGGACCCTTCTCGGCGGAGTCCGGGAAGTGGACACGGTGTTGGAGTAATGTTTGCGCAGGTTGTTCTCTAGTTTCTCGCTCGCGCTTTGCCTCCTCTTCTCGCTCTCTTTTGCGAATAAGTTAGCCACCATACTTGCTAGTCGCTTGCTGCAGCTCCTCATATATTTACCTTGCCTTTACCTATAAGCTTGAATAGTCTTGATCGCGAGGGTGCGAGATTGCTGAGTCCCTGTGGCTCACAGATTACTATTACACCAGATGCAGGGCCTGATGATTCCGCTCCAGGAGACGCGTATGAGCTCAAGTGGGAGTTCAACGAAGACTCACAACATTACTATGTTTCCTTTCCCGATGATCAGTAGTGGTGCCCAGTTGGGGGTGATTGGGACCGTGTCGCATGTTGGGTTCTCTTTTATTTTGGCGCCATAGTCGGGCCATGAGTGTTTGGTTGATGTAATGTTATTTATGTACTTGATTGACGTGGCGAGTGTAAGCCAACTATGTTATCTCCCCTTTATTATTCTTATTACATGGGATGTTGTGAAGATTGCCTAACTTGCGACATATGCCTTCAATGCGATTATGCCTCTAAGTCGTGCCCCGACACATGGGAGATATAGTCGCATCGAGGGTGTTACACGCCATTCCTGCACAACATGATGCCGTTTGAGAGGATGAATGGGATCATCAAAGGATTCGTTGGTAACATGTCCCGTCCGGATGGAAGCATCGTCTAGGGCTATGTGACACAAGAGTGCATCTCTTTCTGTGAGAATTTTCTATATGGTGCAGACCAGCCGCCTGGTGTTAGTGTTGGTTTTCCCGTTAACAAGCACGATGGGAGGCTCGAAGGAGAAGGTCACTGCAACGGTCGCCGGGAACTGCACGTGGCATACTCAGATCGACGCAACGACTTTGACAGAGCAAACTTGGTAGTGCTACAACACCTAGACGAGGTAGATCCTTTCGTGACACTGCACAAAGAAATTATCGCAAAGAAGTATCGTGACCGGGGGGTATGCAGGACGAACGCCGAAGTTACTAAAGAGCACAACTCCACTTTCCTGCATTGGTTCAAAGAGCATATTATTGCTAATCCCCCGGAGGAGGGCTCTAAGGACGGATTGCTCATATACGCCTTAGCACATGGCCCCTCGCCCAACCTCGTAACCTATCAGGCATATGATATCAACGGATACACGTTCTACACGGAGGCCAAATATATGGACAGTGATGATCAGAACTCAGGGTGACCATGGAATGCATGACCGGCAGCGACAACAGCGCAACTGAATGATTTTATGGAAGGGTCGAGGAGATCTGGGAGCTTGACTACTGTAACACCCTCGATGCGTCTATATCTCCTACGTGTCGAAGCACGACTTAGAGGCATAACCGCATTGAAAGCAATGTCGCAAGTGAGGTAATCTTCGCAAACAACCCATGTAATATAATTAAAGGGGAAAGGATACATAGTTGGCTTACACTCGCCACGTCACACAATTACATGAATAAAGCTTTACATCATCCAAATACAAACAAGGTCCGACTACGGAACCAAAATAGAAGAAGACTACCCCAAAAGATACATATATCCTCGATCGTCCCGACTGGGCTCCACTACTGACCAACTATAATGAAACAACACAAAGGACAATATCTTCATCGAGCTCCTCCTTGAGCTTGGTTGCGTCATCTGCTCGGTAACATCGGCACCTGCAAACTGGTTTTGGAAGTATCTGTGAGTCACGGGGACTCAGCAATCTCACACCCTCGTGATCAAGACTATTTAAGCTTATAGGTAAGGTAAAGGTATGAGGTGGAGCTGCAACAAGCGACTAGCATATATGGTGGCTAACATACGCAAATGAGAGAGAGAAGAGAAGGCAAAGCACGGTCGAGAAACTATGATCAAGAAGTGATCCTAGAACAACCTATGTCAAGCATTACTCCAACACCGTGTTCACTTCCCGGACTCCACCGAGAAGAGACCATCATGGTTACACACGCGGTTGATGTATTTTAATTAAGATAAACTTCAGGTCTTCTACAACCGGACATTAACAAATTCCCATCTGCCCATTACCGCGGGCATGTCTTTCGAAAGTTCAAATCCCTGCAGGGGTGTCCCAACTTAGCCCATCACAAGCTCTCACGGTCAACGAAGGATATTCCTTCTCCCAAGACAATCTGATCAGACTCGGCATCCCGGTTACAAGACATCCTCGACAATGGTAAAACAAGTCCAGCAAGACCGCCCGATGCGCCGACATCCTGATGGGAGCTGCGCATATCTCGTTCTTAGGGCAACACCGGATGAACACTACGTACAGCTAAAACCAGCCCTCGAGTTTCCCCGAGGTGGCGCCGCAAGTGGCTCTGTTTCGGACCAACACTTGGACAAGCACTAGCCCCGGGGGGGGGGGGGTGGTGTAAAATAAAGATGACCCTTGGGCTGGCCTAACCCAAGGGAAAAAGGCTAGGTGGCGAATGGTAAAACCAAGGTTGGGCCTTGCTGGAGGAGTTTTATTCAAAGCGAACTGTCAAGGGGTTCCCATTATAACCCAACCGCGTAAGTAACGCAAAATCCGGGAACATAACACCGATATGACGGAAACTAGGGCGGCAAGAGTGGAACAAAACACCAGGCATAAGGCCGAGCCTTCCACCCTTCACCAAGTATATAGATGCATTAATTAGATAAGAGATATTGTGATAGCCCAACAAGTAAAAATGTTCCAACAAGGAACACACTTCAATCTTCACCTGCAACTAACAACACTATAAGAGGGGCTGAGCAAAGCGGTAACATAGCCAAACAACAGTTTGCTAGGACAAGGTGGGTTAGAGGCTTGGCTTAACAATATGGGAGGCATGATAAGCAAGTGGTAGGTATCGCAGCATAGGCATAGCAAAAGAGCGAGCAACTAGCAAGCAAAGATAGACGTGATTTCGAGGGTATGGTCATCTTGCCCGAAATCCCGCAAGAAAGAAGAACGAGTCCATGAAGAAGACAAATGGACGTAGTCGAACGAATCCTCACAACACGACGTTACCGGACTACCGAGACGAAGTACACCGGAAAGAAAGCAAACAACATAGTAAACAACCACCACATAAGCATGACACTATGCGCAAACAAGTATGATGCATGTCCGGTTTAATGAGGCATGGCATGGCAAAGTGCACAAACAATCCTACAAATTAAGTGGAGCTCATTATGCAACGGAGTTGCATATTGAAGAAAACAACACATGACTTATTTAGTTCTCTCTCATTTATGTACCCAACAAGATTAAATGTTGTTAGCATGGCAAGAGGTGAAGCATGATGAAACTATCTAATCTAGGCAAGTTTAAATGAGGCCGGAACAACAAAACAACAAGTCCGGAAACTCCTCATATGCATATATTATGTTTGGTACTGTTCTGCCCTAAACATAATTTTAGAGTTGTTAACCATGCTAGATGAGAGCACCATGTTAAACTAGGAATTTTCCACCCCATTCACATATAAAGATTATTAAATTCCGAGTTACGGTTATTTAGTTATGAAATAAAGCATTTTAGCATGGCATAGGAGCAAAATTACACAACCAGCAGTTTAAACATTTTTAACATGGATGAAAGTTGCATATTATTAAACTAGATGAAATTCTAAACAAGTTTCATATATAATTTATTTTAATCCGATGCACGGTTTGTGAGATATTAAATGCATGATCAACAAGGGCTTTTCTGTAAAACTGCAATCTCTGGGATAAAAGGAAAAAAAACACAACAGGAAAAAACACGCATGGGCCGAAACTGGGCAGCCCAATAGAGTAGGGGGGACTCGGGTGCTGCTCACCACGGGCCTCGGCCCAGAACTATGGAGAGGAGGAGGCCGGCAGGGGCGCGCTAGGTCGGCCTGTTTGCCTCGATCGAAAGGTCAATGCAGCCTGGCGTCGCTCGTCCTCTTCCCCGGTTCGAAAGAAGCAGAGGCAGGGGTGGCGCTGCGGCTCCAGCGGGGCAGGACGTCGGCAGACGGCGGAGCAGCATGAATCCAGGCAGGGGTTCAAGGACGGCAGGGAGCAGTGGACGGGGAGGACTTGGAGGAGCTTGGGGCCTCAAGTGCAGGCGCAGAGGAGGCCGAGGCGCCATCACAGGGGAACAACGACATCGGCGGGGAACTTGGCAGATCCGGCAGGTGGGACGGTGGGGCAACCAGATCCGGGGAAGGCCGACCCGTTTCCAGCGACGACGAGGCCGGCTGGCGATGGGGCAGCGAGGTGCGGCACTCCGGCGGCGGTGCCTGTCCACGGGCAGCGAGAGGTGAGAGGCTCGGGCGAATGAGAGGGAGATCGAAGCAGAGGAGCAAGGAGGCAACGAGCGTGGCGACCTGGGTCAGTGCTCGCCGGCGACGAAATGGCGAGAGGCGACCGCGGCGACCAGCGGTGGGGATCGGGGACTCCAGCGGGAGGTTGCAGGGAGCGGCGGAATCGAGGCTCCCCTGCTCGAGCTCCTGAGCGCGTGCACGTGCACGAGAGCGAGAGGAGGCTGGGCCTCGGGTGGCTGGATCAGGGCCAGGGGCGCTGCTACGCAGGGAGGCCGCCGGTTGGCTTGACGGGGAAAACGAGGAAGGAGGAGGCGACTTTGGTTGGTGGAAATGGATTCGAAGGGATCCCGAGGTGGATGGTGGCGGCTTGACGGGACAAGTCCCTATATTTTAGGGTTTGTCCAAAAAGACTAGGAGTGGAGTATATATACATCACAGGTTAGGTTAGGGGCTACCTCGTTCCTCCGATCGCAATCGTACGTTCGCGAATAAATAGCTAGGGAGTCCAATTAACAAAACGGAGACGTTTTGTAGACATTTGGGGATGATCCGGATCCAACGGTGGCGACTGTCCGGGCCGCGTCCGGGGAAGTTTCGGACATGCACGCGAGGGGTCAGTTGGAACTTGTGGGCTGTGCAGAAGGGCTCGCGCTGAGAGAAGAGAAGAGAGAGAGAGAGAGACCCGACGACTGTTTTCGGAGACCGAAAACGTCCGACGTTAGACCGGCTATACTGACGCTATAGTTATCTGTTGGGGCATCAAACGGACTCCGAATGCGATGAAATTTGGTAGGCAACCTACTGACAACATAAAAACACCGCATGCCAACTTTCAACCCATTACGAGAACATTTTCCAGCCACTTATAAAATAATATTTCGGACGTGTCGCGGGCGCGTGCAAGTGTGTCTGGGCTCAGAACGGACAACGGACAGACTGGGGGAACCCGAACAAATGCAAGTTTTGAAAACATGATGATGCAATGCACATGATGACATGAAAAAGATGCAACACGCAAGCGAATGACATGGCAAGGACAGCGAATAACTGGAAGACACCTGGCGCAACGGTCTCGGGGCATCACAACACTCCACCACTACGAGAGGATCTCGTCCCGAGATCTAGGATGGCACCGGAGGGAAAAACGGAAGAAAAAGAGAAGAGGTAGAAATAAGTTGCTTCTTTGACAAACGAGTGAAACCAAAGAACCTTGAGAGGTTGAACAAATGAAAGAAAGAAAACAACAGAGATGAACAAAGTTGAAAACACTCCGTTAGAAAAGAGGAATAAGGAAGAGCAAATTCGAGCAGCACTTCGGTTGAAAAGTGATATGAAACTTGATAAGATGGAGAGAACTTGAGCAACAGGGCACAACACTCCGGTTAAATGGATAGGCACGAAAAGAAGACGATCCTCACAACTTGAGATGATGAGAGAAGAGAGAAACATCACAATGCCACCGGAAGAAAAGAAAGAATGGATGGAATGAACGGAAGGAAACAAGATCTTGTAAGATCACGCTTACCACAAATGCTAGAGCGGAGTTGTTGGATTATCAACAACGAAAAGGATAAGCTTGATGTGGGCTTATAGAGAACATCTCAGAATATGAGGTGGCAACCTGCCACTCACGAGAAAAATTGGATTGATATGAACAAGAAGACGAGAGACTCATCTCACCGGGAGGATAAAAGAAGAACTTGGTTCACTTATGAGCACCATAGATAGCAACAATCCTTAGGGAAGGCTTTAGGTGAAACATGACACAAGATAGCCCAACTAGTTGGTTGGTGGATTTAAAATACCTCATTCTTAAAAACATGTGAATCACGAAACTTGAACTCAAATTATCAAGAATGAAATAATACCACCTCCAGATATGATAGAAATAATTTGCACTCAGGAATGCAAGATGAAATTTTTTTCTTGAGCTCCTCTGAAAAGAATCTCGATGAAGATTTCGAAAAAGGAATTAAATCCTTGATGAACCGTCATGTAGAACATCCATGAAGAACTCCGGTAACAAAAGGACAACGAGAAGAAAGGAAAGTTGAAAAACACAAGGTGAAACCTTGCAATGATTTAGATGAAGCTTTGCGATGAGATAAAGTGGAAACTTGGAACTACGGAAAAGAAAGATGAGCAAAAGAAAACAAGAATTTTGGTGAACCTCCGGGATAAGGAATTAATCACTTGGATGAAACAAAAATAAGAATTACATTATGCTTATCCTTCATCAATTAAATTGATGACAATCAACGGATTCGGCACACTACTTATTCTCGTAGAAAGGATTAAGATAGATATAGCACAACCTAGGGGGTCTCCAACGAACCACCGGTAGGGTTGAAAACAATGAATGAATTGATATGATAAACGAAGGAAAAGAATCCTGAATGAACCACCGTAAGAATTGGAGATGAACGAAATAAAGGCATGAATCACCGGGTAAGAATTGACAAATGAACGAAGATACATGAGAGAGTTTAGATACAAAAGAACGAAGAGATCACGAACTGATTAAAGGATATTTGATCGATGCACCCATAAGATTGGAGAACAAGATCTGAAAGGTGAGAATGAATAAGTCTTCTAAAATGATGGGCTTCGGAGAATCAAATTGAAAAGAATCTTGAATTGCTCCGGATGGGTGAAAAGAATTCTCACAATCGAATACAATTATGAGAGGATGGCAGCAAGCTGGAATCACGAATCTTGAAGAGAATGGAGCAAGATATGGAGGAAAACTCTTCTTCGGGCTTGAAATCCAAGAATGACGACGATAAACACCACCATGAATTGTTGAGGCACTCTGAAATAAAGAAGAATATAAAAGTTGAATCAACAATGAAATGAATTTGAAAGATCTTGGAGAAAGACATTTGACTGATGATAAATCATTCTTACGTCAAACTTCGAAAAGAAATTTGAGGACAGCTCCGGGAAAATAAGAAGAGTCAGGTAAAATCCTGGAAAATGACCTATGGGTTAGGGCCCACTCAAAAGATACATCGTTGAACGATTTTTTGAAGAGATATTGCATCGGTTGATATAAAATGTCTTGAATGAGATAACAACCTCAGAATAGGCTTGAACGGATCTTGAAGGAAAAGACGAGCCTTCCGAGATATCTTCCGCACTCCGGAATAATTGAATAGCGAGAAATGAATGAATATGATGAGCACCGGTATGAGAAGGTATTAGAAAGGAGAAAAAAGATATGATCAACAACAAAACTTGAATTGAATCCACCGGAGGAGAAAACGAGTGGAAAGTGACGAACTTGAAGCTCCGTTAGAATCTTCCTGAGAATCACCGGATACGAACATTGAAAGAAAAGAATGAAGAGACTTCACATGAATAAGATGGACACTTGATCAAGAAATCTGAATCCTTGAAGAAAAAGGGTGGGTGGGCGGGAAAAACAAAGGCAACTTGGAGACAGATGAAACAAACACCCTTGAGAAGAACTGATACTTGATCTTGCGGATGTTGAAGTGATCGGATCCACTTGAAGAGAAACACACTGGTTGAACGATTGACATGACAATCTCGATTATCATGAAGGATTGGTATTCACATCGGAGTATGAGAACACCATTTGGGGAAGGTATGGAATCAACATTTGACTTCAAAGCAACTCGAATACCACAACTCAAAACAAAACAAAGGATTGGTTTGCAGAATAAGCCGGAACAAACATATGATAGAGATTTTGTCCGAAGTTTTCGTGGTGGGGCCTACACGGGCTCGATCGTACAACACCGTCATGTACAAGGCAGTGCACATGACATACAAAGCGTCCCCGAGTCGGCATAGCCAAGGACTCTTTAAGACACAACGAGACCACTGTAAAACCGACTGTGGATAGGCGGACCACTAGACGTCGAACCCCAATTTCATATCATGCGTCTGTAGGAAAGATATCCTAAGAGCTACTTGATTTCCCACTTATAAACTCCCAAAATTTTCCCAGTTATGCAATCAGGTGTTGGGGATACAGGGGAAGCATAATATCTCACCCAAAACTAACAAATCCTACATCCAGCTGTATCCATCCTTCAACACATAACCAAGAAACCTTCAGAAATAGTTTACCTCAACCTTCGAAAAGCATCCGTTATACGAGTTATGGCAATACTCCCGAACTCCCGCCCCCGTACTAGGTGGCATCGAGGTTATCTCACCAACAACTGCATAAAAGAGATTTTCGATGTCGGCGAAACTAATCTCAGGTATTCCAGAACTACAACGATAAAATTGTGACGACAACACCTCGGAGCTCAACTCCCCGGGACACTGCCACAACCCCTAAATGTCAGGAGGCACCAAGAAAAATGTTCTCGTCACAAAACCATCAGAACGATTCCAAGATACCCGCGTGATCCTAAATTTTTTTAGTGAAATTTGAGAAGAGAAGAGTCAAAAATCTACGTCAGGATGCCTCACCAGAGCGACGAAGGGACTGTGGAGTAAAAAGAATTCCTAACTCTCCGATATATATAATTCCTAAATGACTCAAAACATTTCTAGACTCAATAACGCCAGCGATTCGATCAAGCAGGGGGCTCCTAAGGTCGGGGAAGGCTCTAATTACCAACTTGTAACGCCCTCGATGCGGCTATATCTCCTACGTGTCGAAGCATGACTTAGAGGCATAACCACATTGAAAGCAATGTCACAAGTGAGGTAATCTTCGCAAACAACCCATGTTATATAATTAAAGGGGAAAGGATACATAGTTCGCTTACACTCACCACGTCACACAATTACATGAATAAAGCTTTACATCATCCAAATACAAACAAGGTCCGACTACGGAACCAAAATAGAAGAAGACTACCCCAAAAGCTACACAGATCCCCGATCGTCCCGACTGGGCTCCACTACCGACCAACTATAACGAAACAACCCAAAGGACAAGATCTTCATCGAGCTCCTCCTTGAGCTTGGTTGCGTCACCTGCTCGGTAACATCGGCAACTGCAAACTGGTTTTGGAAGTATCTGTGAGTCACGAGGACTCAGCAATCTCACACCCTCGCGATCAAGACTATTTAAGCTTATAGGTAAGGTAAAGGTATGAGGTGGAGCTGCAGCAAGCGACTAGCATATATGGTGGCTAACATACGCAAATGAGAGCAAGAAGAGAAGGCAAAGCACGGTCGAGAAACTATGATCAAGAAGTGATCCTAGAACAACCTATGTCAAGCATTACTCCAACACCGTGTTCACTTCTCGGACTCCATCGAGAAGAGACCATCACGGTTACACACGCGGTTGATGTATTTTAATTAAGATAAACTTCAGGTTTTCTACAACCGGACATTAACAAATTCCCATCTGCCCATTACCGTGGGCACGGCTTTCGAAAGTTCAAATCCCTGCAGGGGTGTCCCAACTTAGCCCATCACAAGCTCTCACGGTCAACGAAGGATATTCCTTCTCCCAAGACAATCCGATCAGACTCGGCATCCCGGTTACAAGACATCCTCGACAATGGTAAAACAAGTCCAGCAAGATCGCCCGATACGCCGACGTCCTGATGGGAGCTGCGCATATCTCGTTCTCAGGGCAACACCGGATGAACACTACGTACATCTAAAACTAGCCCTCGAGTTTTCCCGAGGTGGCGCCGCAAGTGGCTCTATTTCGGACCAACACTTAGACAAGCACTAGCCCCGGGGGGTTAAAATAAAGATGACCCTTGGGCTGGCCTAACCCATGGGGAAAAGGCTAGGTGGCGAATGGTAAAACCAAGGTTGGGCCTTGCTGGAGGAGTTTTATTCAAAGCAAACTGTCAACGGGTTCCCATTATAACCCAACCGCGTAAGTAACGCAAAATCCGGGAACATAACACCGATATGATGGAAACTAGGGCGGCAAGAGTGGAACAAAACACCAGGCATAAGGCCGAGCCTTCCACCCTTTACCAAGTATATAGATGCATTAATTAGATAAGAGATATTGTGATATCCCAACAAGTAAACATGTTCCAACAAGGAACAAACTTCAATCTTCACCTGCAACTAACAACGCTATAAGAGGGGCTGAGCAAAGCGGTAACATAGCCAAACAACGGTTTGCTAGGACAAGGTGGGTTAGAGGCTTGGCTTAACAATATGGGAGGCATGGTAAGCAAGTGGTAGGTACGGCAACATAGGCATAGCAAAAGAGCGAGCAACTAGCAAGCAAAGATAGAAGTGATCTCGCAAGAAAGAAGAACGAGTCCGTGAAGAAGACAAACGGACGTAGTCGAACGAATCCTCACAATACGACGTTACCGTACTACCGAGACGAAGTACACCGGAAAGAAAGCAAACAACATAGTAAACAACCACCACATAAGCATGGCACGATGCACAAACAAGTATGATGCATGTCCGGTTTAATGAGGCATGGCATGGTAAAGTGCACAAACAATCCTACAAATTAAGTGGAGCTCATTATGCAACGGAGTTGCATATTGAAGAAAACACCACATGACTTATTTAGTTCTCTCTCGTTTATGTACCCAACAAGATTAAATGTTGTTAGCATGGCAAGAGGTGAAGTATGATGAAACTATCTAATCTAGGCAAGTTTAAATGAGGCCGGAACAACAAAACAACAAGTCCGGAAACTCCTCATATGCATATATTAGGTTTGGTACTGTTCTGCCCTAAACATAATTTTAGAGTTGTTAACCATGCTAGATGAGAGCACCATGTTAAACTAGGCATTTTTCCACCCCATTTACATATAAAGATTATTAAATTTCGAGTTACAGTTATTTAGTTTTGAAATAAAGCATTTTAGCATGGCATTGGAGCAAAATTACACAACCAGCAGTTTAAACATTTTTAACATGGATGAAAGTTGCATATTATTAAACTATATGAAATTCTAAACAAGTTTCATATATAATTTATTTTAATCCGATGCACGGTTTGTGAGATATTAAATGCATGATCAACAAGGGCTTTTCTGTAAAACTGCAATCTCTGGGATAAAAGGAAAAAACACAATAGGAAAAAAACACGCATGGGCCGAAACTGGGCAGCCCAATAGAGCAGGGGGACTCGGGTGCTGCTCACCACGGGCCTCGGCCCAGAACTATGGCGAGGAGGAGGCCGGCAGGGGCGCGCTGGGTCGGCCTGTTTGGCTCGATCGAAAGGTCAACGCAGCCTGGCGTCGCTCGTCCTCTTCCCTGGTTTGAAAGAAGCAGAGGCAGGGGCGGCGCTGCAGCTCCAGCGGGGTAGGACGCCGGTGGACGGCGGAGCGGCATGAATCCGGGCGGGGGTTCGAGGACGGCAGGGAGCAGCGGATGGGGAGGACCTAGAGGAGCTCGGGGCCTCAAGTGCAGGCGCAGAGGAGGCCGAGGCGCCATCGCAGGGGAACGGCGACATCGGCGGGGAACTTGGCGGATCCGGCAGGTGGGACGATGGGGCAACCAGATCCGGGGAAGGCCGACCCGTTTCCAGCGACGACGAGGCCGGCCGGCGATGGGGCGGTGAGGTGCGGCACTCCGGCGGTGGTGCCTGTCCACGGGCAGCGAGAGGTGAGAGGCTCGGGCGAATGAGAGGGAGATCGAAGCAGAGGAGCGAGGAGGCAACGAGCGCGGCGACCGGGGTCAATGCTCGCCGACGACAAAATGGCGAGAGGCGACCGCGGCGACCAGCGGTGGGGATCGGGGACTCCAGCGGGAGGTTGCAGGGAGCGGCGGAATCGAGGCTCCCCTGCTCGAGCTCCTGAGCACGTGCGCGCGCACGAGAGCGATAGGAGGCTGGGCCTCGGGTGGTTGGATCGGGGCCAGGGGTGCTGCTACGCAGGGAGGCCGCCGGTTGGCTTGACGGGGAAAACGAGGAAGGAGGAGGCGGCTTTGGTTGGTGGAAATGTATTCGAAGGGATCCCGAGGTGGATGGCGGCGGCTTGACGGGACAAGTCCCTATATTTTAGGGTTTGCCCAAAAAGACTAGGAGTGGAGTATATATACATCACAGGTTAGGTTAGGGGCTACCTCGTTCCTCCGATCGCAATTGGACGTTCGCGAATAAATAGCTAGGGAGTCCAATTAACAAAACGGATACGTTTTGTAGACATTTGGGGATGATCCGGATCCAACGGTGGCGACTGTCCGGGTCGCGTCCTGGGAAGTTTCGGACATGCACGCGAGGGGTCGGTTGGAACTTGTGGGTTGTGTAGAAGGGCTCGCGCTGAGAGAAGAGAAGAGAGAGAGAGACCCGGCGACTGTTTTCGGAGACCGAAAACGTCCGACGTTAGACCGGCTATACTCCCGCTATAGTTATCCGTTGGGGCGTCAAACGGACTCCGAATGCGAAGAAATTTGGCAGGCGACCTACTGACAACATAAAAACACCGCATGCCAACTTTCAACCCATTCTGAGAACATTTTCCGGCCACTTATAAAATAATATTTCGGACGTGTCGCGTGCGCGTGCAAGTGTGTCTGGGCTTAGAACGGACAACAGACGGACTAGGGGAACCCAAACGAATGCAAGTTTTGAAAACATGATGATGCAATGCACATGATGACATGACAAAGATGCAACACGCAAGAGAATGACATGGCAAGGACAGCGAATAACTGGAAGACACCTGGCGCAACGGTCTCGGGCCGTCACAACTACTCTGGACTGCACAACACGATTATGTTCCGTGTCAGATGGGCTAAGAATGTCGAAAGAGAAAACCGGATTTTCACTACCATGACTATACTCGACGCCAAGAGCGCTACCGTGAGCGCTATCGCCAAAAACGAGCCATGGATACGCGCTAAGCAGGTGACACAATGCTTCTTCATAACCGACCCATGCAATCCCAGTCGTGTTGTTGTGAGGGGAGGCAAAAGGAACATCATTGGAATGGATGGAGTTGCCAACGAAGAAGACTATGATCAGCACGGCAACCCAATGAGGGAAGATGACGATGATGATGAAGTATACGTCAAAAGAAGAATCAATACTACATTACCTAAGAAAAATCATACTCCATGGAAAAGGCAAAGTCACAATGAGGGGCTCAATTATTCTTCGACGAACAAGAAGGGAAAGAAGCTGACTCAAAAACGAAAACGTCAGCACTGAGGAATATATGTTCCTATTTTGTATGTTATCGGTCAAATGATGTAATATATATATATGTTCCTATTTTGTATGCACACTTAGCCATTATTATGCATGGGTCCAATGATGTAATATATATGTTCCTATTTTGTATACATATTTAACCGTCAAATGATGCAATATATATCGCCTTCCCTTCGTTCACTGCTCTCGGGAAATAAAAGTGGGAGAAAATAAAGGAAAAGAAAAAGGAAAACTGGCAGTAGCGATTTCCTTATAAAACAACTACAGTCAAGCTAGCAGTAGCGATTTCCTTATAAAACCGCTACAGCTAGTGAAGGTAGTAGCAACGCGTTTTATCTAAACCGCTACAGCTAGTGAAGGTAGTAGCAGCGTGTTTTGTTTAAACACGCTACAACTAGTGACGGTAGTAGCATCACGTTTTGTCTAAACGCAGTACGGCTACGTCCACTTAACCCAAAATTCTCACTCTCCCTACTTCACCCCGCCTCTTTTCCCCCCAAATCCCCACTCCCTCCCCCGTCGCACCGCCGCGCCTAGGCTCTCGCCCCCGACCCCGGCCGACGCTCGCCCCCGACCCGGCGCTCACCCCGACCCCGGCGCGCTCGCCCCCGACCCGTCGGCCCTCGCCTCCCTCCTCTGCTTCCTCCCCTCCCAACCTCGGCCGTCGTCGGGCCTGCCTCCTCGCCCCTGCACCTTCTGTAAACCCCCCCTCTCTCTGCTAGCTAGGGTTCTTCGGTTAATTTACTTAGGTTTTAGTTAGGGCAGTAGGTTAATTAGGTTATCTATTTAGTTATGAATTTAGCAATTGTCCGAATCAACATCCCTTGTTAAAGCAAATTTAGGTAGGCTAAATTTATATGCAAATTTGAACTGGACATGTGATATGTGGATATGTCATGTTTTGGAATTTGAATATGTCATTTGGACATGTGATGTTTTGGTTCAATTTTGGTAAATGATCCGAGTGGCCTATGTTACGCCGGAATGTTGACTCATTTCCGTTCCGGTGAATTTCAGGCGCTCGATATGTACATTGTTTAACAAAGGTCATGCCGAAATTTGCCGTGAATAAAGGTATGATTTGTGCTACATAGTTGGCATATCGAGTGCTGGCACATAGATTTGTTTTTTATGTCATTTCTCATTTATTCATAATTTTAGAAATAAACGAGGACAGTTAATCATAGGAAACATGTCGAACAACGAAGAAACTGAGCCTTCCGACCAAGATGCAGACGAGATGGATTATGAGGGTGGACAAGAGTACCTCGACTATTTGACTGCTAAGCAAGGTTTGCAGGTCGGCCTCGATGATGGTACTGACGCCGACATCGACACCGACGGCGCCGGCACCGATGGCGGTGCCGAGACCAGCGGGGAAGGTACCGGCGGGGACGATACCAGCGGGGAAGGTACCGGCACCGATGCCGCTACCGAAAAGAGGAAGCATAAGAAGCAGATGATATGAAAACCTAACAAACTAGGGCTTGGACGACTTGTGATCACAAAGATGGCACCTGGCAAGTTTGAGCCATTAGAGCTGAAAGAACCTCGCAAGTGCTATGTGAACCAATTAGGATGCCTCCTACAGGAATGCGTGAGCATCAACGATGATGACTTAAGGAGTAAAGAACATTTGACGCAGTTGCTCCTAACGAAGTTGCATAAGAGATTCAAGTTCCCCGACCGGGATGATAACATAGAACAACCATGGGATGATCCGAAGATGAAAAAGATTAACAATCACACCATGGGCATGTGTAGCAATGATTTGGCCTCCTGGAAAGGGAGGGTGAAACAAGCTATTGAGGCTGACGAACCCCTGTCCAAGATTCTGGAGGAAAATCTGACACTTACGGAAGAGGAGTTCGAAAAGTTCAAGGACACTTGCGCTACCGAGGCAGCCAAGGCTAAGGCTGCGAAATTCAAGAGCCTTCAGCAAAGGAACATGGGGAAGCATCGCCTCGGAAGCCGTGGCTACCTCGGTAAAAGGCCCATATGGGATAAGGAGGACGCGGAACGTGAAGCCGCGGGTCTCCCAGACCCCTTCGTGAACTTCACCAACCCCTTGGAGCGTGACTTCATCAGGGCCCGCTACAAGTGGGACAAGGAGAAAAAGGTTTTTTACACAGACCAGATCACGAGGAAATTGATTAGACTACTGGAGAAGCATCACCAGCTTGCAGCCGAAAGCCCTACTTCTCCGACGAGGCCCAAGTGGGACACCCCTCTCAACCGGGCCTTGAATGAACTTAAGGGACTCCCTTTGGGCCAGCGGCCATAATATGGTCATGTGCACGGTGCTAGAGACGACACCACGTGGAAGGTGTTTTACAATGAGGGCCCGGAGGCCAAGAAGCAGAAAAAGAAGTTTAGTCAGGCGGACATCGACGCAAAGGTGAAGCTTGCGGTCGAGAAAAAAGCAGCTGAGGACGCGGAAAAAATAGCCGAGGAGAAAAATGAGTTGCTACAGTAGGCGGTCAATGCAGTTGTATCTGCCTGCAGAAATGATTTTGCTACTAACTTGGTTCCAGCTATCATCAACTGGACGAAGGAAAATCCAGACAAGATGGTACATGATTTCCCGATGCCCAGTTTCGTCGGGAGCAACTCCATGAACAACAACAACACCGCACCATCACTTGCTCACGCAACTGGGCCTCCTCTCGCGGTCGCTCCCGCTCATAGCAGCTCGTCCTTAGTCTCTGGCGTGCTAGGTGGGCCTTCGTCTTTGGCTGAGCTCGACGCCGTCACGGTAATTACATGTCGCACCAACATATATATATATATATATATATATATATATATATATATATATATATATATATATATATATA
>NC_041386.1:418584952-418590006 GCF_002162155.2 Triticum dicoccoides | reverse complement strand
GATGTTTTACGCCATAGACATATGTGTTTGCAGGGCGAAGAAACCCCGTGCACCATACTCTACTTGATCAAAGGCCAGAAGGTGGACGTGGGAAAGGGGATGATAATGAACCCCATGCAACCCACGTTCCACAACCAGCCGATCCCCGCTGGGCACTTCAGGGTTAACTTGTCTAGTGTGAAATCGGGGCACGAGCATTTGCCTCCTCCGGTATATCCCGTGGGAGAGGACGACGAGACCCCGCCACGAATTGGAAACTGCAAGGGTTGGGTGCTGCTATGGCCGAAGAATCTTATTCGTCTGGAGCCGGCCGAGAGCACATCAATAAGCACACATCAACAAGCATGTGCGGAGACCACCACCCCGCCTATGCAATTACCAGCTCCTGTAGTGCCGAGTGAGAGCGGCAGACGACGTGATGAAGGGGGTGCAATAGTACTGGCTGATGTAATCAGTCCTGTAAAACAGAGAATGGATGATGAGACAGAGGTCGACCCTATGGGTTTCCTCAATACAAACGCGTATGACTGTGACATAGATCTGATGAGTCAACCACATGACGAATCGGGCTATCAGCATGCTAATGAGGATATGGATGATATGCCTGGGCAGGAAGGTCGTTGGAAGGATTGCAAAAAGTCTCTCTTCATGAATTGCTCACAGGACACGCCTGAAGATGTCGCCTCAACACAGGCTCAACTATCCGGGGGTCGTACAGTGCTTAGCCCGGGAACCCTGGGGCAGGGGTTAAGGAAGGGTCTGGAAGGTGTGCCCAAGAAAAAGGAGAGGAAGAGATCGGGGAAGATAACTGCCTCCAAACAAGCCAGAGCACAAAGCAGCCAGACGATGCATTCTGAAGAGCGTGTACCCGTGAAAGGTGCGGCCATGTTCCATCTCACGGGCGAGCCGATTCTACCGCCGAAACCGCTGGAGGCACTATCAGGGGATCTCAGGAGACTGCACGACCATGTGCTGTCGACTGAGGAAAGCCTACTAGCCTCAAAGGATCCATGATATCCGACATACGCGGCTCGTGTGCCTGAGGGGAAGTGCTATGTCGACACACGGTCCGCGGAGGTGTTCTTCCTGCGGTTTGACCATATCTTTGAGATGTTTCTGACAAGGCGGCTCGATTTTACAATCGTCCGCATTTTTGTGCTACATATGAGCTCCGTCATGAAGAGTGAAGAAGTCTCGCAAATCTATGTGGCGGATCCATACTACATGCACGAGTCTTTCTTGAGTCTCGGCGACTTTGAGCGTGAAACTGCTAGGGAGTACCTCCAAAACTTTATGGTACAGAATAAGGACCAGGAAATTGTCCTCGTGCCTTATCATCCAAAGTAAGTCAGTTCCGGACAACCCTTTCGTACATTTCAATCATTCCTTCTCTCTCATATGGGGAATAATTTGAGGTGTCTTTTCCCCGCAGCAACGGGCGCGCCGTCCTTATCGTTCTTTACCCGCAAGTCTCCCACGCTGTGTATTTTGACCCTTCCAGAGACTACGAGAAAAAAGACTACACCCACATAATGAATATTCTAGATGATGCTCTCCAAGGCTTCAGCATTAGAGGTGGCCACATGCAGACCAGGAAACAAAGGAACAAGAAGATGGGTTTCACGCATAAAACTAACTTCTCCTGCATCCATGTCCCAAAACCAAGCAAGAAGGATGGATTCTACATCGTCCATCTCATGATTCAGTTCAACACGGATCACCAAAAGCTTCCCATGAAAAGCAGAAATGATGATCATATCCACAAGTGGCTAGAATCTCATGGAGAAGCGGATTATAAACTTAGAGATGACTTCTTTCGCATCCAAAGCGACATTGCGATGATCATCATGAAAGAAGTCGTCGATGAGAAGGGGATGTTCCACCACGGCCCTATATCGCAAGCTGACGTCCGAACTCGCATAGGCATGCAACGTCTAGACCTCACGCTGTTCAAGAAGCTAGGGTCCATCCTCGATGATATGGAAGGATGGAACTTGTCAGGACCCCGACTCGATGCCACATCGATCTAGCATGTAACACCTCATATCGCTTTGCGGCCTCACGCACGGTATCCCCACGGGTGTCGCCTTACCTTTGCCCGGGACCGTTTGCGCATTTTGGCACACGTATATGATGGTGTCGCTAGCATCCATATGATAAAGAGCCCGGGCTGACATGGCTAGTCGTAAACCCAAAGTGGCACTAACTTACAGGGACAGGCATTCATGACCCAGCATCGAACGTGTCGGTCATCAGCGAGTGAATCCAGGCTGTAGCACTGGGCTAACAGGACTCCGGTGAACCGGGCTGTAGCGGGCTAGCAGGACTCCGGTATTCATCGCGTGACATTTCCCCGAAGGGACAGACACAGGATCGAAGAAGGACACATGCCGGCCAGCCTAAGTGTTCCGGAGCAGTAGCAAGCTACCAGGGCTCAGTGGAAGCACTAGGAGACATTTCCCGGTAAGAGAGACTACTAAGGATAAACAACTAGATAGTCAGATCCCACACATAGCAATACACATTACACGTACGCATAACATGCAAGTATGTGTTGTACAACATGGCATCACAGCATAACTCAACAACTCAAATAGATAAAGGCTCAGAAGAGCCATCATAGCATTATTACAAACAGGGGTCACATGACCCAACAGTCAGAGCAATCAAGCAACAAGCGGAAGCATTACATGTCTGGGTACAGACATCTACAAATGAAAAAGGCTGAAAGCCTGACTATCTACAACGTCCGCTCAAGATCGTAGCTGAGGTACTAGCTACTAGTCGAAGTCCACGAGGACACTAGTAAGACCGAAGTCTCCGCTGCAAAAACATAAATAAAGCAACATGAGTACAAAGGTACTCAGCAAGACTTACATCAGATCCTATCATACATGCACTTGTATCAAGAGGGTAACGTGGGGTTTAGTTGCAGCAAGCCAGCTTTGACTCTGTGGCTATCCTGTTCTACGACTACCAGAAACTCTTGAGGTGAAACAACGTACACGAGTCCACTAATCACCACACAATACACTACTATGGATTCATCCCCGTCTCCCTACGAGAAGGCCATCCATAGCACTCACACATGTCTTGAGCATTTTAGGGTATCCACTTCAAGTTGTCTATGTACCATGTAAGCATCCAAGAAGTCCATAACCGCGGACCCGGCTATTCGAATAGATCATGTTAACCCTGCAGGGGTGTACTTCTTCACACACGCTCTCGCCACTTACCGCCATGTACACGTCATGTATCTCGGCAACCTTCAAGCGGAAGCCTGGCGAGGGTGTCGGCCACGACCTGACTAACCACACAAGACTCTAATCCAGGTTTATCGCCTATTCGGGTTCCATCCGCAAGGAGATCCGGCCGGGGTTTCACTCACGGCCCCAAACGATGTGTACAGGGTTCCCGAGCCCACCATCCGGGTGCCACTCGGTACACCAGGCCACGTGTGCCTAGTCTGTCCCAAGCCCACCCTGCCGGGTGCCACTTGGTAGAAAAATAGCACTACCTACAAACACCAGAAACTAGTTGCGACTCCTGGACAGAGATCAAGTTGGTTAATAAGTCGAGAGGGCTTGGAGCGCCCGGAGCCCAATGTGTGGTAGTATCGAGTCATTGGACAACATACACATAACTCAGGGCTTAAGGACGGTTCCAGTGAGACAACCCACCATGTACTCCTACATGGCCTCTCACGCTACCTTTACCAAATCGTGTTCACACACTTCACTCTCAGCATCAGAACATATCGTAACACTCCAATTCATTCCCAATGAATCAGACCTGACACAACTCTAAGCAATAGCAGGCATAGCATGGTAGGAACACATCAGTGGCTTCAATCAACTCCTACACATGCTAGTGGGTTTCAACTATTTACTGTGGCAATGACAGGTCATGCAGAGGAAGGGGTTCAACTACCGCAGCACAAAGTAGCAGATGAATCGTTGTTGTCCTAATGCAATAACTGAGAGCAGGAGCGAGAGAGTAGGGTTTTATCGAGATGAACAAGGGGGTTTGCTTGCCTGGTAAATCAACAAGGAAGGCACTGCTTCACAGACAGGTACTCTGGTACGTCTCCGGAGTAGGACCTATCGAGAAGGAACGGTGCCGGCAATCAATACACAATCATATGCAACAATATGATGCATGAACATGGCATGTAGATGTGATGCTGTTTGAGCTAATGCAACTAGTAAACATTTGGTTTGAAGTCCATTTGAACCAAAGGTTCAAATGCATTTCTAAATTAAGTCTCTTATATATGCCCTAATGTGTTTTCTCATATTCAGCATGTACAAGTTGGTTTTTCATGCATGAAACTAGTACAGATGGAAAGGTTGCATTTTTCCGATAATTTTTCATATATAAATTATTTTAATCTAAGCTACGGTTGAATTTCTATGAATTTTTGAAGTTTAAATCATTTTCTGGATTTTCTGAATTATTTTAAATCCAGAAATCATATTATTGCGTCAGCATGACGTCATTACTACGTCAGCGGTCAACTGGCCTGGTCCGGGTCAAACCTGACGTGTGGGATCCACACGTCAGTGACACTGGGGTTAACCCCGAGTCAAACCTGGGCTGATTAGCTTTGACTAAGCCCTGGGGCCCACTCGTCAGCGTCAGTAGGTGGGGATTAGTGCCTAATTGGCAAAACCACGTCAGCCCGCCGGAGTTCTGGCCGGCGGCGACCATTAGCGCGGCGGCGACTCGCCGGACTTGCGCTGCAGGCGGAGTTTGGTCGCGCGAAGACCACCGGGGCGTAGCCCGTCGTCATCCGCAACCAGGGGAGCTGATGGGGGGGCTGCGGGGGCGCCGGAGCTCGCCGGAGCGAAGGTCGGGGCGGCCGCCGGAGTTCGGGCACGAGCGGGATCGGGCTGCAGGGCATGGCAGGGGCTGCGGGCGGAGGCGTTGGCCTTCTGGGAGGCTACTGAGCGCGGTGGCCGGTGCAGGCACGGGCTGCGGTGGCTCTGGCCACGACGGCGAGGAGCTGCGGCGGCGATGGCTTCGGCCATGGTGGTGGCGACGGCTACGACACG
>NC_041386.1:418575710-418584354 GCF_002162155.2 Triticum dicoccoides | reverse complement strand
TGGCGTCGTTCCAGGCATCCAGACGAGGAGGGGAGAGGCAGGCAGGCAGGGAGGGAGGTGGCGTGGCCGAGCGCGTGGCCGCGGCCGGCTGTGGCGCGGGCACGCACCTGCTTGGGCGAGGGGGAGAAGACGACAGAGGAGCTGGCGGGCTGGGCCGCCCCCTGGCTGGGCCGGCCTGCTGCTGCTGGGCTGCGCAGGGGAGAGCCCCAGGTAAGCCCCTCCTTCCTTTTATTTCTGTTTTCTAATTTTTTTTGACATTTGTTTGGTTTAATAAAAATACTAAACCATTTTATTTCCTTATGCCAATTTTTGCAGGAGCTAGATATATTATTCCAGAGCTCCTTTATAAATGACATAATTTTTGGACATATATTTCAAATATATAATAATATATTTCCAATGCAAATATTTATCGAATTAATCCAAATGGCCAAAATAAATGTCCATGAGCTCCTAAAAATATTGTTTTGATTTTTATCTCTGTCCAATATTTTTTAGAGGGCATCATGAGCATTTTCTTGGACCCTTTTGGAGAAATTTTTATTTGGGTCATTTTCAAAAATGATTCTGAGGGTTCCACCAATCCTCATTTCAAATTTAAATGAAATTTAGATATGATGCACAAATGACTAGCTAGTCTAGGTCATACCAGACTAGGGATGTGACAACTCGCCCCCACTTGAAAGAATCTCGTCTCGAGATTCAGGGGTCGACGAAAAGAAAGAGGGGTACTCCAGTCGAAGACGATCTTCTCGCTCCCAAGTAGCTTCTCTCTCGGAATGATGAGACCACTAAACTTTGAGAAACTTGATGTTCTGACGTCGAGTGACACACTCTGCTTGATCAAGAATGCGAACCGGGTACTCTCGGTATGTGAGGTTATCTTGGAGATCAAGCGTTTCGTGGTCCACTCCACGGATAGGATCCGAGAAGCAACGCCTGAGTTGAGAGACGTGGAAGACATCATGAACTCGAGAAAGATGTGGGGGTAGTTCCAACTGGTAGGCAACCTCTCCTCGTTTAGCGAGAATACGAAAAGGACCAATGTAACGAGGAGCCAACTTGCCCTTGATACCGAAACGATGGGTACCCTTCAAAGGAGTAACCCGAAGGTAAGCTTGGTCGCCAATTTCATAAGTCACATCCTTATGATGACGATCGTACTGACTTTTCTGACGAGACTGGGCTGTTTTCAAATTCTCACGAATGATGCGAACTTGCTCTTCTGCCTCCTGGATCATATCTGGTCCAAAGAATTGTCTTTCACCGATTTCTGACCAGTTCAAAGGTGTTCGACATCTTCGTCCATAGAGAACCTCAAAAGGAGCTTGCTTGAGGCTGGATTGGTAGCTATTGTTATAAGCAAACTCGGCGAAAGGAAGACATTTCTCCCAATCCATACCGAATGAGATAACGCAAGCTCTGAGCATGTCTTCGAGAATTTGATTGACCCGTTCCACCTGACCACTCGACTGAGGGTGGAAAGCGGTACTGAAGGAAAGATGGGTTCCCATGGCAGTTTGGAAACTCTCCCAGAAATGAGAAGTGAAAAGACTGCCACGGTCTGAATTGATCTCTAGTGGAACACCATGAAGTGACACTATTCGAGAAATATATAAGTCAGCAAGCTGACTAGCAGTGATATTTTCTCGAACAGGGAGGAAGTGAGCCACTTTGGAAAGACGATCAATGACTACGAAGATAGCGTTATTCCCTCTCTTGGTCCTGGGAAAGCCGGTGATGAAGTCCATACCAACTTTATCCCATTTCCGTTCAGGAATAGCTAAAGGCTGAAGGGTGCCAGCAGGTCTTTGATGCTCTGCCTTAACGCGACGACAAATGTCACATTTAGCAATGAACTCAGCGATTTCTCTCTTCATCCTAGTCCACCAGAACCTCTGGCGTAGGTCCTGATACATCTTAGTACTACGGGGATGAATCGTGAGAGGAGATTCATGCGCCTCCTTAAGAATCAATTGTCGCAGATGTTGATTCTTGGGAACCACCAAGCGATTCTCAAAGAAAACAACACCACGATCATCCATAGAGAAACATCCACCAACTCCCTTCTTAATGTTTCTCTTGATCCGAGAAATTCCTGTGTCTTGCTTTTGAGCAGCGATAATCCGATCTTCAAGATCAGGTTTCGCCACCAGGGTAGAAAGGAATCCGCGAGGAGCTATGTGAAGATTAAGCTTACAGAATTCCTCATGGAGAAGTGGTTGGCCTTGCTGCAACATGAGATTGTTGCAATAGGATTTACGGCTTAGAGCATCAGCCATGACATTGGCTTTGCCTGGGGTGTAGGTAATCCCTAGATCATAATCTGTGATTAACTCCAACCAACGTCTTTGCCTAAGGTTCAGATCCGGTTGGGTGAAGATATACTTGAGACTCTGGTGATCAGTGTAGATCTCGCAACGTTTACCAAGGAGATAATGTCGCCAGGTCTTGAGTGCATAGACTACGGCTGCAAGCTCTAGATCATGTGTAGGATAATTCTCTTCATGTGGATGTAACTGTCGAGATGCATAGGCAGTCACATGACGATCCTGCATAAGGATGCAACCTAGTCCCTGTCGTGAGGCGTCGCAGTAGATAATAAAGTCTTTAGTGAAATCTGGTGGCACAAGTATGGGAGCAGAAGTCAGGCGTCTTTTCAGTTCCTGAAAACTGTACTCACACTGTGGGGACCACTCGAACTTTTAATCTTTCTTGAGAAGTTCCGTGAGGGGTTTGGCTACTTTGGAGAAGTTTTCAACAAAGCGGCGACAATAGCTGGCTAGACCAAGGAAGCTCCTAACTTGTTTCACGGTCTCAGGTGGAGTCCAATCGAGAACGGCTTGAACTCTCTCGGGATTGACAGCAATGCCCTTACCAGAGATTACGTGGCCTAGGTAGGTCACTTCTGGCAACCAAAATTCACACTTGGAGAACTTGGCATAAAGGCGGTGTTCTCTGAGTTTTTCTAAAACAAGTCTAAGATGTTCGGCATGCTCTTCCTCGTTCTTCAAGTAGATAAGAATATCATCGAGGTAAACCACGACGAACTTATCTAAGTACTCCATGAAGATCGAGTTCATCAAGCGGGAGAATGTGGCTGGGGTGTTGGTTAGGCCAAAGGACATGACGGTGTACTCGTACTGACCATAACGAGTGACAAAAGCTGTCTTGGGAATGTCCCCGTTTCTGATCTTGATTTGATGGTAGCCTAACCTTAAATCCATCTTAGAAAAGACTGAGGATCCAGCGAGCTGATCATACAGGTCGTTGATCCTGGGGAGCGGATACTTGTTCTTGATCGTGACCAAATTAACGGGACGATAATCAACGACCATCCGGTCCGTACCGTCTTTCTTCTTGACAAAGAGGACGGGGCAAGCCCAAGGAGAAGAACTAGGACGGATGAAACCCTTTTGCAAGGACTCATCGAGTTGTTTCTTAAGCTCGGCTAGTTCTAAGGGTGCCATCTTGTAAGGTCTCCGGGAGATTGGAGCTGTTCCTGGGATAAGATCTATGACGAACTCTACATCTCTGTCAGGTGGAACACCTGGCAGTTCCTCTGGAAAGACATCCGGAAAGTCACGGACTACCGGGATATCTTCAAGGTCTGGAAGAGGGCTGGCATTAAGAGAATAGAGCTGACGCTTTGCAACTCTAGTAGAGACGGTGACTAACTTGCCAGATGGGTGTGTAAGCTGAACAGATCTTGTGTAGCAATCAATCTTGGCATGATGAGCTGTCATCCAGTCCATACCCAAGATGATGTTAATATCTGAGGACTTGAGGGCTACAAGTGATGCAAGGAATACCAGTCTATCAACAAGGATTTCATTACCATGGCTGATTCTGGTGGTCTGCCATCTAGACCCTGGGGTTTGGATTTCAAGCGGAGTTGGCATATCACAAAATGACATGTCGTGCAAACGAGCATAGCCTTCAGAAATGAAGGAGTGAGATGCCCCAGTATCAAATAGAACTGATGCTGGGTGACAATTGACAAGGAGTGTACCAAGAACGACATCTGGATCATCATGAGCGTCTTTAGCTGAGACGTGATGCACACATCCACGTTCAGTGGGGGCTGACTTAACACTGATCATCTTGCGTGATGGCTTAATACAGCCCACAGTCTTCTCGGGCTGGGGTGGAGCATAACTAGTCTGAGAGCAATCACGTGCATAGTGTCCTGGCTTCCCGCATGTGAAGCAAGTCCCTGAGGTTGGACGGGGACCCGCACTGACAAACGGCCTACCAGTAGACCTGGGTGGAACATACGACTGAGCTGGAGGAGGCACCACATGAGATGACCTCGGTGTATAACCGGAAGGAAGGGCGGAGTTTGGAACCCAAATCCGGCATTTCAGGGAACTAGAGCCAGAGGAGGATCCCAAATCACGGGTGTGCTTACGAGACTCCTCGTAAGTGAGTTGAGCTGTCTCTGCATTGATGGCCTTGTTCACAAGGGCTTGGAATGTATCACAATGATGCAGGTGGAGATCACGACGCAACTTGGGGTTGAGACCCTTCCGGAACCTAGCCTGCTTCTTAGCATCCGTGGACACTTCTTCTGTGGCATAACGGGCGAGGTTCTCGAACTCTCTGCTATAAGCATCAACAGCCATCTTACTCTGGGTGAAACTGCAGAACTCTTCTCTCTTGCGATCAAGGAGGGCTTGGGGAATGTGATGCTCGCGAAAAGCCTTAGTGAAATCCTTCCAGGTAGGAATCTGGCCAGCTGGAAGCATAGCCTCATAGTTCTGCCACCAAAGACTAGCAAGACCTTCCAGGTGATATGTGGCATAAGTGACCTTGTCATCTTCAGCTACGTTCGCGGAACGCAGCTTATGAGTGATGCTACGGAGCCAATCATCTGCATCGAGTGGCTCGATGGAATGATGAAAGGTAGGTGGGTGCAAGCGAATGAAGTCATGAATGGTCACAGACTTGTTGGACTGATGTGCGGTGTTCTCCTCGATACGTGCCAACAAGTGGTTGGACTCACGCTTGTTCCTCTCCATCTCTAGCATGAACTCTGTCAACGAAGGCTGATCGGGAGGATCCTCATCCCTACCATCTCCGTGGTTCTGGCTACGAGCAACGAAACTTCGCTTAGCTGATGACATCCTGAGAGACGAACCAAGGACGGAATCAGCATCAACTATCGACTGTAGAATGTAGGACAAGGAATTAGTATCACTCGAACTCCTAGGGAAATTCCGGCAGCATAACGGCAGTAAAATGCTCAGAATGAGACATCCTACTAAAAATGGGGTAGTACAACAACTCAACATCACCACTCAAGGTTCTGGGATAGTACTAAACAGACTACACCGGAAGTACTCGAAACTGGGGTATGACTCTGATCAACCAGTCTTATGGAACTACGGAGTAGTAACACGTGATCCTGATAGACGGAAGAGAAGCCTAGTTCCTTAACCCCGGAGGAAGATAGGAGGACTCAGATCAGAGGGCCATGAGGTAAAGGAGTAAAAAGAGCCTTACGTTCCTTCCCACAATCAATTCCCTTACATAACTAAAGAATTTCTAGACTCAACTTCGACCAGTATGGCTTAGTAATCCTACAGGCAGTCAGGCTCTGATACCAAAGCTGTCAGGACCCCGACTCGATGCCACATCGATCTAGCATGTAACACCTCATATCGCTTTGCGGCCTCACGCACGGTATCCCCACGGGTGTCGCCTTACCTTTGCCCGGGACCGTTTGCGCATTTTGGCACACGTATATGATGGTGTCGCTAGCATCCATATGATAAAGAGCCCGGGCTGACATGGCTAGTCGTAAACCCAAAGTGGCACTAACTTACAGGGACAGGCATTCATGACCCAGCATCGAACGTGTCGGTCATCAGCGAGTGAATCCAGGCTGTAGCACTGGGCTAACAGGACTCCGGTGAACCGGGCTGTAGCGGGCTAGCAGGACTCCGGTATTCATCGCGTGACATTTCCCCGAAGGGACAGACACAGGATCAAAGAAGGACACATGCCGGCCTGCCTAAGTGTTCCGGAGCAGTAGCAAGCTACCAGGGCTCAGTGGAAGCACTAGGAGACATTTCCCGGTAAGAGAGGCTACTAAGAATAAACAACTAGATAGTCAGATCCCACACATAGCAATACACATTACACGTACGCATAACATGCAAGTATGTGATGTACAACATGGCATCACAGCATAACTCAACAACTTATATAGATAAAGGCTCAGAAGAGCCGTCATAGCAATTATTGCAAACAGGGGTCACAAGACCCATCATACAGAGCATACAAGCAACAAGCGGAAGCATTACATGTCTGGGTACAGACATCTACAAATGAAAAAGGCTGAAGAGCCTGACTATCTACAACATCCGATCAAGATCGTAGCTGAGGTACTAGCTACTAGTCGAAGTCCACAAGAACACTAGTAAGACCGAAGTCTCCGCTGCAAAAACATAAATAAAGCAACATGAGTACAAAGGTACTCAGCAAGACTTACATCAGATCCTATCATACATGCACTTGTATCAAGAGGGTAACGTGGGGTTTAGTTGCAGCAAGCCAGCTTTGACTCTGTGGCTATCCTGTTCTACGACTACCAGAAACTCTTGAGGTGAAACAACGTACACGAGTCCACTAATCACCACACAATACACTACTATGGATTCATCCCCGTCTCCCTACGAGAAGGCCATCCATAGCACTCACACATGTCTTGAGCATTTTAGGGTATCCACTTCAAGTTGTCTATGTACCATGTAAGCATCCAAGAAGTCCATAACCGCGGACCCGGCTATTCGAATAGATCATGTTAACCCTGCAGGGGTGTACTTCTTCACACACGCTCTCGCCACTTACCGCCATGTACACGTCATGTATCTCGGCAACCTTCAAGCGGAAGCCTGGCGAGGGTGTCGGCCACGACCTGACTAACCACACAAGACTCTAATCCAGGTTTATCGCCTATTCGGGTTCCATCCGCAAGGAGATCCGGCCGGGGTTTCACTCACGGCCCCAAACGATGTGTACAGGGTTCCCGAGCCCACCATCCGGGTGCCACTCGGTACACCAGGCCACGTGTGCCTAGTCTGTCCCAAGCCCACCCTGCCGGGTGCCACTTGGTAGAAAAATAGCACTACCTACAAACACCAGAAACTAGTTGCGACTCCTGGACAGAGATCAAGTTGGTTAATAAGTCGAGAGGGCTTGGAGCGCCCGGAGCCCAATGTGTGGTAGTATCGAGTCATTGGACAACATACACAGAACTCAGGGCTTAAGGACGGTTCCAGTGAGACAACCCACCATGTACTCCTACATGGCCTCTCACCGCTACCTTTACCAAATCGTGTTCACACACTTCACTCTCAGCATCAGAACATATCGTAACACTCCAATTCATTCCCAATGAATCAGACCTGACACAACTCTAAGCAATAGCAGGCATAGCATGGTAGGAACACATCAGTGGCTTCAATCAACTCCTACACATGCTAGTGGGTTTCAACTATTTACTGTGGCAATGACAGGTCATGCAGAGGAAGGGGTTCAACTACCGCAGCACAAAGTAGCAGATGAATCGTTGTTGTCCTAATGCAATAACTGAGAGCAGGAGTGAGAGAGTAGGGTTTTATCGAGATGAACAAGGGGGTTTGCTTGCCTGGTAAATCAACAAGGAAGGCACTGCTTCACAGACAGGTACTCTGGTACGTCTCCGGAGTAGGACCTATCGAGAAGGAACGGTGCCGGCAATCAATACACAATCATATGCAACAATATGATGCATGAACATGGCATGTAGATGTGATGCTGTTTGAGCTAATGCAACTAGTAAACATTTGGTTTGAAGTCCATTTGAACCAAAGGTTCAAATGCATTTCTAAATTAAGTCTCTTATATATGCCCTAATGTGTTTTCTCATATTCAGCATGTATAAGTTGGTTTTTCATGCATGAAACTAGTACAGATGGAAAGGTTGCATTTTTCTGATAATTTTTCATATATAAATTATTTTAATCTGAGCTACGGTTGAATTTCTATGAATTTTTGAAGTTTAAATCATTTTCTGGATTTTCTGAATTATTTTAAATCCAGAAATCATATTATTGCGTCAGCATGACGTCATTACTACGTCAGCGGTCAACTGGCCTGGTCCGGGTCAAACCTGACGTGTGGGATCCACACGTCAGTGACACTGGGGTTAACCCCGAGTCAAACCTGGGCTGATTAGCTTTGACTAAGCCCTGGGGCCCACTCGTCAGCGTCAGTAGGTGGGGATTAGTGCCTAATTGGCAAAACCACGTCAGCCCGCCGGAGTTCTGGCCGGCGGCGACCATTAGCGCGGCGGCGACTCGCCGGACTTGCGCTGCAGGCGGCGTTTGGTCGCGCGAAGACCACCGGGGCGTAGCCCGTCGTCATCCGCAACCAGGGGAGCTGATGGGGGGGCTGCGGGGGCGCCGGAGCTCGCCGGAGCGAAGCTCGGGGCGGCCGCCGGAGTTCGGGCACGAGCGGGATCGGGCTGCAGGGCATGGCAGGGGCTGCGGGCGGAGGCGTTGGCCTTCTGGGAGGCTACTGAGCGCGGTGGCCGGTGCAGGCACGGGCTGCGGTGGCTCTGGCCACGACGGCGAGGAGCTGCGGCGGCGATGGCTTC
>NC_041386.1:418562353-418574935 GCF_002162155.2 Triticum dicoccoides | reverse complement strand
TGGCGTCGTTCCAGGCATCCAGACGAGGAGGGGAGAGGCAGGCAGGCAGGGAGGGAGGTGGCGTGGCCGAGCGCGTGGCCGCGGCCGGCTGTGGCGCGGGCACGCACCTGCTTGGGCGAGGGGGAGAAGACGACAGAGGAGCTGGCGGGCTGGGCCGCCCCCTGGCTGGGCCGGCCTGCTGCTGCTGGGCTGCGCAGGGGAGAGCCCCAGGTAAGCCCCTCCTTCCTTTTATTTCTGTTTTCTAATTTTTTTTGACATTTGTTTGGTTTAATAAAAATACTAAACCATTTTATTTCCTTATGCCAATTTTTGCAGGAGCTAGATATATTATTCCAGAGCTCCTTTATAAATGACATAATTTTTGGACATATATTTCAAATATATAATAATATATTTCCAATGCAAATATTTATCGAATTAATCCAAATGGCCAAAATAAATGTCCATGAGCTCCTAAAAATATTGTTTTGATTTTTATCTCTGTCCAATATTTTTTAGAGGGCATCATGAGCATTTTCTTGGACCCTTTTGGAGAAATTTTTATTTGGGTCATTTTCAAAAATGATTCTGAGGGTTCCACCAATCCTCATTTCAAATTTAAATGAAATTTAGATATGATGCACAAATGACTAGCTAGTCTAGGTCATACCAGACTAGGGATGTGACAGAATTTCTAGTGATTTATGATGCCGATGATGATGATATGTGTCGGTTGAACTTGTATACTTTTTGTAGCGATGAAACTTTGTGATGTCCACGGTCCCTGCTGAACTTGCGTAACGCTACTTTGTTAGTTTGCGTATGATGACCTGCGTACCTCTAGTTAATTAATTTGCGTACTGTATGTTGCATCTAGTTGCTAACCCTTTCTTTTTCGGTGTTGCTCTAGTATATTTTGTTGCATATATATGATTGTACATCCTCTTCATGAACATGCATCTCTAACAGGTACCTAGTTTCTTGATGGCGAGATGGAAGTGCTATGTTGTGTACAAAGGGAAGGTTCCGGGGGTCTACAACGAGTGGCATGAGTGTCAGGCGCAAGTGAATGGGTTCTCGGGTGCCATCCATAAAGGCTTCAAAAGCAGACAAGAATGAGAAGCTAGTTACTTGAGGTTCACGCTAGCGCGAGAGAGGACTCGTAACTGCCACCTCATGTACTGCATAGTTCCGCTGTCAATCATAGTGATAGCTCTTCTCGCGTATACCTTTGTTTAGATGGATGACGTTGTAGTTTCAAGTATTCAAGACTTGCATGTATCGCTATTTTTGAGATGATGACAAGATACCACTTTGTGTTGGATGATGATTATGATGAGACTATTTGTATGTATATGCTGTGATTACATTGTGGTCTCGCAGGCATTTGTATGTGTATCATGATGACATTTGTATGTGCTAAAGATTCTTCTATAAAGCCTGTTCAAATACAAAACAAATATGCCGAAAAAACAAAGAACTACTAAAATTAGCAGTAGCGAGTGGAGAACAGTTAGCAGTAGCGCGGTAGTAGCAGTAGCGTGCATAGGAGAAGCGCGCTATAGCTATTATCAGTAGCGAGCTTCCATTAAGCACACTGCTGCTACACTTGTGTAGCAGTAGCGCCGGTGAGCACGCGCTACTGCTACGTGTTAGCTGTAGCGCCTTATTAGTAGCGCCGATTACCGCGTTACTGATACACCTAAAACCCACGCTGCTGCTAGCCTTTTCCCTAGTAGTGTAGATATACCAAAAAGCATCAGATGGTCTGAAGGAGAGTGTTTTGAGGAGGAATCCTGGACTAGTTCAGTTGATGTTCTATTAGAAGAAATGCTGGGAGGGTGTTCTGCAGATGAGGATCCAATTCCACCTCCTGGGGTGGATCCACACCCAATTCCACAACATGCAAATGGTCTTCTAGGTTTTCAGCCAGTTCCACTTAACAATGAGCCAACTCAGAATGAAGATTGGGATGATTGGGAAGAGCAGGAAGAGCAAGGTCATTGGGCATTTCCTCAGGCCAATATGCCACAACCACAACCACCTCAACAACAAGTAGGACTGCCTGTTTTACAAGAGGATGGTGCTCCTAATAGCAGCATCACCACTACTGTATCTCTGTCAGATGGAATCTGGTCTAACACTCACACTGCCAGTGAAGAGGTCAATCAAGGTGCACCAATTAATCCTATGGGCATGGGCTTACAAAACATTCTACTGGCTTATCAAGCAGAAGGGGAAGATGATGATATTTAGCAAGACAATGATAACCATGTTCATATTCAGCAACAAGGAGTTGTGGGTGTTCCTTTGGTGGTTCAAGAGGATCTGCAACATGCACACCCTGTTCAAGGTCCAGAAATAGTTGAGGTTGCTGGTGAAAAAAATGCTGTAAGTGAGGATAATCTTGTTCCAGATATGCCACAAGTTCAGAGTGTTCGAGCTACTTTTCCAGCAGCAGTTCAGGTTGCTGTTCAAGAAGCTGTAAATGAGGAAAATCCTGTACCAGCTATACCACAAGTAAACACTGTTACAGCTGCTTCTCATGACAATGATATTGCTGTGGTCAAGGAAAATGAGGCTGTTCCAATTGTGCCAGGGGAGACCCAGGGCCTAGACCACAGAGCTGCAATAAAAGGCAAAGGTGATGTCCCTATTCCTCAAGTTGGCACTTCCACTGGTGGGCACAATAAAGAAGGTTTGGACCCGTGGATTCAGCACTTTGCTCCAGCAACACAGGGAGAAGTGAACACTTTCAAAATTGACATACCTGCTCCAAGTTGTAAGGAAATAATGCCGGGCCTGGGTAAGGAAAATGAGGGAATTAGCCTTGCTTCTCATTCCTCAAGTGGAGTTGGAAGCCCACTTAAGCAAGTGTCTCCTAATAAAGTCATCCAATTGCCTCTAGGTGAAGCTATCTCAAAGAAAATAAGAGACAAGGAACCTCTTGTGGAAACTGAGGTATCTGACGATGAGCTACAAGACAAGCTTTCCAAGAGGCCCAAGAAGAGAGGTCAGGAGGATGTGGCCAAGCTGTCCAAGGCCACTGGTGCTACAAAAACCACCTAATGTGTACCATGAAGTGCTCTCGCCTTAGTACCAGTCCCAGAGTTGTTTGGAGGAAGTGTAGTTTGGTGGTTGAATGTATGATATGTGATGTGCTTGATGTATTCAAAACATGTTTCATGTCTATCTTTGAGACTTGGTGGCCTCTTTTGCCTACTTCTCTAGTAATCAGTCAGTTAGAACCATGGATGTGTGACTTCTATGAAGATAGTGAAGTTACTTTGCTCTCTTTGAGAACTGCAATATCAAATCTAATCTCTTTCATGTTGGATTTGCATATTTGAGCTTGTTGCTGCTTGCATGATATCTCAGACTATATTAGATCACAGTACTACAATTTTCAGAATTTTCATGAGCTGGGTAACATACCAGGAGATGAGGCATGGTATTCTAAAATAAATAAGCAGTTAGTTCACCATGAATAGAAACAGATCTTGGAATATTTTGAACTAGAATGTTCGGGGTTTGAATTCCTCTGACAAATGGTTGGCTATTAGGAAAAAAGTTGAGGAGAGTGCTGCTGGCATTTTATGCCTACAAGAAACAAAGAGAGAAAACTTTGATCTTGCTTACATACACAACTTCTGTCCCCAGAGATTCAACAAATTTGAATACTTGCCTTCTATTAGGGCATTTGGAGGTATTTTGACTGCTTGGAATGGGGCTCTCTTTACTGGAGAATTGCTCTTCCAAAATAAATTCTCCCTAACTATGCAATTCACTTGTACAACTACTCTTAAACCCTGGATTCTCACAAATATCCATGGGCCTTGCAACACTGAAGAGAAATTGGAATTCATTGACTGGTTTACCAATATTCAAATGCCTGATGATGTTGATTGGATTGTCATGGGAGATTTTAATCAGATGATACTATTCAATGAATCTATCAGTAACCTGGGGTTAATTGAATTACCTCTTAAAGGGAGACAGTTCAGCTGGAGCAACATGCAAGATAATCCTTTACTTGAAAAATTAGACTGGTTCATCACTTCTGCGGCCTGGATGACTAGTTACCCAGACACCACTGCTCTACCTCTTGCAAAACCCATTTCAGATCATCTGCCTTGTGTAATTAAAATTGGCACGACCATACCCAAGTCTAAGTTTTTCAGATTTGAGAATTATTGGTTGAAACACAGCTCTTTCAAAGACATAGTGCAAGCTTCCTGAAACATACCTGTTGGTCATTCTGACCCAGCCAAGAAGATTAATGCTAAATTCAAAAACTTGAGAAGAGCACTCAAACTTTGGGCCAAAAGCCTATCCTGTCTTGAAAAGCAGATGAGGAATTGAATGAATGTATTTTCCTATGGGACTTCTTGGAGGAATTCAGAGACCTTACCTTGTTTGAGAGTAATTGCAGAGTACTTCTGAAAGAAACTTTATTAATAGTCCTCAGCAATCAGAAGATATATTGGAAGCCGAGAGGAAAAATCAAGGGGGTTAAATTTGGTGATGAAAATACAAAATTCTTTCATACAAAGGCATCAATTAATCACAGACATAACAAAATTGCCATGCTCATGAATGAGGACCAAGTGGAAGTTACTGATCATGAAGGAAAGGCTGCAATTCTTTGGGATGCTTTCAAAAATAGACTTGGATATTCCAATGGCCATACCATGCACTTCAACTTACAAGATCTGTATGAAAACAGAGTGGACCCACAACTTTTTCAAGATCTAGAGAAACCTTTCACCCAGGAAGAAATTGATGAGGTGGTTAAGAACTTACCCATAGACAAATCTCCAAGGCCTGATGGATTTAATAATGAGTTTCTCAAACTGGATGTTACTGAACTAATTCTAGCCTTTCATGCTGGTACTGTGAATCTGGAGAGCATAAATACTTCTTATATCACAATCATTCCAAAAAAGGAAGTTCCAGTGTCTCCTAATGACTTCAGGCCAATATATTTGCTTAATGGTGTGCTCAAAATCATTACAAAACTACTGGCAAACAGACTACAAAAAGTGATTCTGAAGCTGGTCCACATTAAGTAGTATGGATTTCTCAAGAACAGAGTGATACAAGATTGCCTTGGGTGGGCCTATGAGTATATCCATCAATGTCATAAATCAAAAGAGGAAATGTTAGTAATCAAGCTGGATTTTGAAAAGTCTTTTGACACTATTAAGCATCAAGCTATTATTGACATATTGAGAGCTAAGGGTTTTGGAGAAAAGTGGATAACTTGGATGCACATGCTTTTCACTTCTGACCCATCTGCTGTGATATTAAATGGTGTACCAGGGAAGAAATTCTATTGTAGAAGAGGGGTCAGACAAGGGGACCCTCTTTCACCTTTAATCTTTCTGTTGGCAGCTGATTTACTTCAATCAATTCTGAATAAAGCCATGAGAAGGGATTTAATCACACCACCACTTCAAGTGAACTCATGCCCTGATTTCCCTATAGTTCAATGTGCAGACGATACTCTTGTTATTATGCAAGCAAATGCTAGGTAGCTAGTGTGCCTCAAAGCTCTCCTAAACACATTTGCATCTGCTACTGACCAAAAGGTAAACTATGGAAAATCAATCATGGTGCCAATAAACATTGTAGAAGACAAGGTTGTCATCTTCACAAACACTTTGCAATGTGCCAGGGGACACTTTCCTTTTACTTATCTGGGATTACCATTGGGGATCTATAAACCTACTGTGGAGCAGTGTTTGCCTATAGTAAATAGAATTGCTAAGAGGATTGCTGGCATTTCTACTTTTATGACTCAGGCAGGGAAGGTGTTGCTAGTTAAATCTGTGCCGGCATCTTTAGCAGTCTACTTTATGTGTTGTCTGGACATTCCTATCACTATAAAGCACCAGATCATTAAATATTTAAGGCACTGCCTCTGGAGGAGTCCTAACATGGAGGATAGAAGACCAGCACTAGTGGCATGGCACACAGTTTGCAGACCAAAAAACCAGGGTGGCTTGGGAGTTTTGGATATCTTCACACACAATAAAACTTTGCTCATGAAGAATCTCCACAAATTTTTCAACAGACATGATATTCCTTGGGTGAATTTAATTTGGGAAACTTACTACAGCAATGGGCAACTTCCATGGGATCAAAAAGTGGGGTCCTTCTGGTGGAAATCAAATCTGGCACTCATTAACCAGTTCAAAGCTATAGCAAGATGCAATGTGGGTGATGGCAAAAGTGCTCTGTTCTGGGATGATATGTGGCATCAGTTTGTACTCAAGCACAAATTTGATCACCTTTATTCCTTTGTTAGAGATCCTCTCACAAGTGTGCAACAAGTGATCAACACAGAATATCTTCAAGACCTTTTCCATTTGCCTCTCACTACACAGGCATATGAGGAGTTACTAATAATGGAGGACATGTGCATTTCTTTAAAGCAATCTGAGTATTTAGATGCACTGGATACCTGGAGTTACATATGGGGAAATGAATTTTATTCATCAATGAAAGCCTATAAGGTGTTGATTGGGCACAAACAAACTCCACCTCAGTTCTCATGGATTTGGAAAAGCTCTTGCCAACCCAAGCATAAAGTCTTTTTCTGGATGTTACTGCATGACAGAGTAAACACAAGGAATCTTTTAAGAAGGAAAAACTTTTAATTAGAAGTTTACAATTGTGCAGTAAGGGATTGTCAGCAGGAAGAAACTTTGCACCATCTCTTTTGGGGGTTTCCTTTTGCTATATGATGTTGGGATTTTATCTGCCCCTCCAGAACACCACATTTGTCTGTTATGGAGGCATACCAAGACCTCAAAGACAATCTCAACTACCCTTTCTTTATGGAGATCATCATATTGGGATCATGGGCCATCTGGATATCTAGAAACAACAAATTTTTTGAGAATATCACACCATCTTTTCGAGGCTGGAAATTTATTTTCATAGAAGAGCTCAAGTTTCTCAAATACAGGATCAAGAAGAAATATGAAGTGCATGCGTGGTTCGATACCTTGTTGTAATTTTATAGATTTCCTTTTTCTTTCTTTAGGTAGCTTTTGCTTATCCTAATTATTTTTTAGTTTCTTTTCTTCTTCTTTCTTTTCTTTGGCCTTATCTCAAGCCCTTCAGACTACTTCTTTGGCTTATTATTTTAATAAAAGTTGTAGTGGGGTGTTTCCCTACTATTTATAGTCAAAAAAAATGTAAAATCGCACACTACAACCAAAGTTTCTGTCTTGCACCGCACAAACCAACAAGCAATGTAAACATCCTAAAGGCAAATCTTGGCACATTATTTTTATTTTTAAACTTTATAAAATCACACAACAGAAATAAATGACTCTCTAAAACTTCCGGGTTGTCTCCCTGGCAGCTCTTTCTTTAAAGCCATTAAGCTAGGCATATAGTGCTCAAGTAATGGATCCACCCGGATCCCAAGGTATATCAAAGCCAATTTTAACTAACAATGATTTGTGATTTAATAGTGAGCACAAAGTAACATATATCATGCAACAACAAAGTCTAACTCTCTTCCTATGCATCGGCTTGTCATAAAAGAATAATTCATGCACACATAGTAAAGGCCAATGCATAGTATAAACAATTTCTTGCAATTTGATCATATTGGAAACATGGAGAGGCGGAGATGTAGTTCCTCTCTCATAATAATTGAAAGTAGGAGCAGCAAGCACATGCATATTATATCTATCAAAATCATCATGTGTAGTAGTGAAACGCAACACATCAATATAATCCTTAATAAGGGCAAACTTCTCCGATATAGTGTAGTCGGGAGAATTCAAAAAGATAATAGGACTATCATGTTTGGGTGCAATAGCAACAATTTCATGTTTAACATAAGGAACTATAGCAATTTCATCTCCATAAGCATAATTTATATTGGCATCTTGGCCATAAGCATAGCAAGCATCATCAAAAAGGGATATTTCAAAATAATCAATAGGATCATAACAATCATCCTTCGGTAAGCACGAAGGGAAATTAAACAATGCATGAGTGGAAGAGTTACTCTCATTAGAAGGTGGGCACGACTAGCTAATCCTCTCTTCCTCCTTTTGTTCTTCGCTCTCCTCATCATCTTTTTCATCCAATGAGCCCCTGGTTTCATCAATTCCTTCTTCCATAGACTCCTGCAAAATAGTATTCTCTTCTTGGACACTGGAGGAGTCCTCGATATATGGTTTAACATGGGAATTAGAAGTATAATTATCATAACAATATTTAAGTATGGAAAAAAAATTCATATTTGTAAAGAGTAGCATCATACTTTCCAATCAAAGAAGCAATTTCATAAGCACCCTTAAAAGCAACAAATTCTTCAATTTGTTGAACATCATAGTAATTATAAACACCCTTAGCCTACGAAGATACGATTCCATTGTCACTAAACTCACATTGGTAGGGAAGGTGTTTCTTAGGGTCTTCAGAACAATAAGTAAAATCATATATTTCACATAAATTCTAAGCATAGCATTGCAAACGATGAATTTGATCCAGTCAAAGTTTCCCTTTTTGAGATAAGCGGTGTCACACATAACAAACATGCTCATCTAAAGATTTTCCCTCAACTAAGCTAGTTGGGGTTTCAACACGAGCACATAGGGATCGAACATGATCCAAGTAAAAAGCTTCAGGAGTGTGATAGATTTTGAGTGGTTCTTCAACCATTGGTTCAGTAGGTACCACTAAATTTTTTGGTATTTTGCATTTCCTATCCATAAATAAAGATAGAAAACAAGAGCACAAAATAAAAACAACTTAGTGATAAAGCAAACAAGCACACACGAGAATATTCACCCCACGCTATAACTCCCCGGCAACGGCTCCAGAAAAAGGTCTTGATAACTCACAAGTATAGGGGATCAGTTGTAGCCTCTTTCGATAAGTAAGAGTGTCGAACCCAACGAGGAGCTAAAGTTAGAACAAATATTCCCTCAAGTTCTATCAACCACCGATACAACTCTACACACGCTTGACGTTCGCTTTACCTAGAACAATTAGGAAACTAGAAGTACTTTGTAGGTGTTGTGGGATAGGTTTGCAAGAATATAAAGAGCACGTAAATAAAAACTAGGGTCTGTTTTAGGTAAAGAAGCAATAAAGTTAGAATAGAGAGTGTGGAAAAGTGGTGGTAGGAGTTGCGAAATTGTCCCTAAGCAATTGACTACTTTACTAGACCGATAGCAAGTTTTATGTGGGAGAGGCCACTGCTAGCATGTCATCCCTGACTTGGAATTCTACACACTTATGATTGGAACGATTAGCAAGCTTACGCAACTACTAACATTCATTAAGGTAAAACCCAACCATAGCATTAAGATATATTGGCCCCCCTTCAATCCCGTGTGCATCAATTTGTATGCTAGGTTGAAGCTTCTGTCACTCTTGCCCTCTAATACATAGTCCTATCAACATACAACTAACCCTATGGTGTGATCCACACGCACGCTCATATGATGGGCACCAAAGGACAACAACATTTCCATAAGAAAATTAAACCAATCATAGAAATTCACCAATTACCAATAGGACAACGAAAATCTACTCAGACGTCATAGGATGGCAACACATCATTGGATAATAATATGAAGCATAAAGCACCATGTTCAAGTAGAGGGTACAGTGGGTTGCAGGATAGTGGACCGCTGTAGATAGACGGGGGAAGGTGATGAAGTTGTTGGTGAAGATGACGGAGGTGTTGGTCTAGATTGCGGTGACGATGATGGCCCCGGCGGCATTCCGGCGCCACCGGAAGAGAGGGGGAGAGGGGCCCCTTCTTCTTCTTCTTCTTCCTTGACCTTCTCCCTAAATGGGAGAAGGGTTTCCCCTCTGGACCACGGCCTCCATGGCATGGGAGGGGTGAGACCCCTCCGAGATTGGATCTGTCTCTCTATCTCTCTCTGTTTCCGCGTTCCAGATTCTGGCCTTTCACCGTTTCTTATATTCCCGGAGATCCCTAGCTCCGATTGGGCTGAAATTTTAACACGATTTTTATCTGGATATTGGCTTTCTTGCAGCGAAAGAAGGGCACCAAGCACCTTATAGGGTGGCCACGAGGGCCTAGGGCGTGCCTAACCCCCTGGGGCGCGCCCCCTGCCTCGTGGGCCCCTCGGGCATCGTCTCACGTTGATTCTTCTTCCCAAAAATCACATATATTCCAAGAAATCTCCGTCAGTTTTTATCCTGTTTGGACTCCATTTGATATGGATTTTTTGTGAAACAAAAAACATGCAACAAATAGGAACTGGCACTAGGCACTGGATCAATATGTTAGTCCCAAAAATAGTATAAAAAATTGCCAAAAGTATATTAAAGTTGTCGAATATTGTCATGGAACAATAAAAAATTATAGATACAACAGAGACGTATCAGGAACTGCTGGATGTCCTCTCTGTATGTGTCCTCGTGGGTGTGCTTATTATGTCGTGTGAGACGAGAGATGAAGGTAAATGGCTGCAGGAATAAAAGGGGGCCGGGCGGCGTGGATTCTCGGTGCTTCCGCATGACAGTTTTTGCAGTGGGTAACTGCATCGTCGCTCTACGCCCGGTGCAACCGCATGCACACGAACGTGCATGATCGTGCGCCGACCCCAAACACTGGCAGCGCACGTGGAGGGATGAGGGAAAAGCACCCAGAGGGACGCGAGCAGAGCGCGCCGCGGCCACCTGAACCGCAAGCAACCACACGCATAGAGCAGTTGAACACACAGGAAATGGTCGCCTACAAGCCGGCCGACAGTTGCATCACTGCGTAGAGAGCGGCCATGTGCTACTACCTCCGTCTAGTCTATAGTCCCCTTTATATTTTGTGCCATACTTTGCCCTCAAATTTAACAAACAAAAAGTTAATGCATGTTATAAAAATTATATAATTGGAAACTATGTTCAAATACGAATCCAACTATATAATCTTTGGCGACATGCATTCATATTTTATTAGTTAAATCATACTTATAAACCGGGACGAGGGTATAGTAGGTAATTAAATCTCAAACATTTTTTATTAACTGTATGTGTACGTGGCCTTTCATCCTCCTCTCGCATGTCTTGTCACCCCGCTGCCGCAGATGGCTTACAGCGCAAGCTTGCGCAGCGCGCGGGGGCGTTCTTTTGGCGAAACGGTGGCGCCAGTGAATTGTCGGTGAGCCCGTTCCCGCGCAACCTCGCAGGTTCCTTCACAAGCTTCCTGCCAGACTCGGTGAAATCCCCCAAAATCCCAATGCTTACCGACCTGCTATATAAACCCTCACGACCGACGAGTCCTGCGTCGCATTTCCCCTCCCTCCCTGTAGCTTATCTTGTTCGCTTCTCCCACAATCGCCAATGGCATCGGTCCGTCGTCGTCACTCAGACACTCCACCGTCATCAGAGGACAGCTCCAGCTGGGAGGCTATACCGCGGCGGCGGCGCAGTCCCTAGCGTTGTGTAGTGCACGTGGCATCCCTGTTGGGTGTGCGCGCAACAACCACCACACGCTCCGCCGCCGCTGCCCGTCGGCAGCTGTTGCCGCCACACCACCGTCAAAAATCAAGGCCATCTCCCGCCCCGCCGCCACGGCCCGAAGGCGGGAGGTGTCCATCGTGGCCACCACCCCACTGTCGGCCACCGTGGCCATCACCCGCTCCACCACCGCGGCCCGAAGGCGGGAGGTGGTGGTCGTGGCCGCCACCCCATCGTTGGCCGCTGTGGCCGCCAGCCACCGCCCGAATGCGGGAGGCGGAGGTGGATGCCCGCACGTGCATCAGTGACCTTACACGCTACACCGAGTTCCTGCGGGAGGAGGAGGAGTGCCTGCTTGAGCACGCAAAGAGCCTTACCGCCGCCGTGGCCGCAGCACACGTGTAACATCCCGGATGTAATTTACCTTATCTGTACTCCAACTCTTGCCGTATCCGGCACTAAGTTATTTTATTTCCTCGTTGTCGGGTTTTTGTCTCCATGTGTTGTTGTCTTTGTCTTGCATCTCATATCATGTTATCATGTGCATTGCATTTGCATACGTGTTCGTCTCATGCACCCGAGCATTTTCCCCGTTGTCCGTTTTGCATTCCGGCGCTCCTTTGTTACCCGGTGGTCCTTTCTATCTCTTTTCGTGTGCGGGTGTTAAACACTTCCGGATTGGACCGAGACTTGTCATGCGGCCTTGGTTTACTACTGGTAGACCGCCTGTCAAGTTTCGTGCCATTTGGACTTCGTTTATACTCCAACGGTTAATCGAGGGACTGAAAAGGCCTACTGTGTGTTGCATCCCAACACCCTTCCAAACTGGCCCAAAACCCACCTAAACCTCTCCCATCATCTAGAGCGTTCGATCACGATCGCGTGGCCGAAAACCGCACCTCATTTGGACCTTCCTAGCTCCCTCTACCTCTATAAATACACCCCCTTCCGAAAATCCCGGATCCCCTCGTCTCAAACCCTAAAAAATCGCCCCACCGCCACCGGACACGTCCGGCCGCCGCCGGACAAATCCCGCCGCCGCGCCCAGCCTATCAGCGCACGACACGTGGCGCGTCCGCCGCCCCCGTGCCGCCGGCCCGCCGGGCCCGCCTCCGGCCCCCGCGGCCCACATCGCCCGAG
>NC_041386.1:418476295-418561947 GCF_002162155.2 Triticum dicoccoides | reverse complement strand
CGCCGCCGCCCGCATCGTCTCCGGTCGCTGCCGCCTGTTCTCCGCCGCCGCACCTTCCTCGCCAGAGCAGCGCGTCGCCAGTGCCGGCCGCCTCCACCGCGAGCCCCCTCGCCTCCAACCTCGCCGCCTGGACCTCCTCCGCCGCCCTCGCGCCCGGATCCGGCTCCCTCTCCCTCCTCCTCCTCGGAATGGCAAGTCCGGTGACACTCCGGCGAGTTCTTCGATTCCGGCGACGAACCCCGATCCATGTGTGATCTGGATCTAGATCTGAGACAATCTCCTCGGTTGACTTCTCCCCGAAACCCTAACTTTTTAGCATTTTTCCGCATGCCATAACTCTGCATCTGTAGCTTCGATTCATGCGTGTAGCATATCAAAATGTTCGTCTTGACGAGTACATCGTTTCATCTCATTGCATCATTTTCATTTGAGCTCATCTTGTTGCCCGAAATACTGTTGGAAGAGGGCTATGTTTTCAGCAAATGGCCTTTTGTTTTTTTGCCATGATTAATGTGTGCATGCTATGATCCTGAGCTCTACATGTGTTTTGTAGAATGCCATGTTATGTTTACAGAGGTCCTTGCCATGTATTTTTGTGATATTTGTGGTGACTAGCACAAGCATGCAAAGTAGCCTAGTCGTTGATGCTGATTCCAGGGACTTAGAATTTCACAAAGTCCTTGTCCTGATATTGCTTTTATGCCATATGCTCATATTGTTTCCTAGTGATCCGTGCCTCTTTTGAGGATGATTAGTAAGGATGTTTTGTTAATGTTGTGGTGCTCTATCCATCCATTCTTTGTTTGCATTTATTGAGCACCCTAGCTTGAGTCAATCGAGCTCTACTTTTGCCATAAAATGTTCCTGGCAGATTGTTGACATGTTTAGCAATTTTGCCGAGGATGTTGCTATTGATCCGTGCATGCTATGTTGTTGTTCTTGCCATGTCCAGCTCCTATGCCATGTCTTCTTGATGGGTGTATGCTTAGTTTGTCATGTCATGCTCTATAGTGAGTGCATCGAGCTCGTAAACATGCCTACTAGTTAACCTGTTTTGCATGCTCCAGTTTTTCACTAATTCTGAATCTGTTTATGTTTTTGCTATGTTCACATGCCTGCAATTGTATTTTCTGATCCCTTTTGGCTCAAGGTCACTAATGGACTTTTGTTAAGTCCTTAGAGTAGCTTCATGCCATGCCTTGCTTTGCCATGTTAAGTTATTGTAGCATGTAGTTTTCATGCTCTAAAGTTTGCTTCCTGATGATAAATTCCAGACTCGTGTTAATTTCACAAAGTTTGAAACCTGTTATCATTTGCACTTTTGCCATGCTTGTTTGAACCTGTTAATGAGTGAATTAGCCGTAGCTCAGTGTTCATCTTTTTTCAAGATTCATGAGTGGATCCCTGCCATGTATGTTGTTGTCATGTTTGAGTGCTGTAGCATATTTATCTTGATGCATTTAGATGGTTACTTGCTGATTATCGCAGACCGGTGCCATATTTGTTTTTCTTGCCATTTCCAAACCATGCATCTGATTCCGGTGATCTTTATATCGATTTCAACGGAAATCACCTCACCTTTCTAGTGGAACTCTTGGATTTCCAAGTTGAGGCCAGGTTCAATCATTACTTTCCAAATCTTGCATATGCATCACATACCGCATCCCGCATATCATACCATGTTTGCATCATATTGCTTGAGCATTGCATGTGGTTGATTGTGCTCTTTTTGCTTGTTGTTCTTGTTTGGGTAGAGCCAGGAGACGAGTTCGTGAACAATGAGCCCGTTGAGTTCGCTTACGAGGATCAAGGCAACTCTGAGAAATTTGCAGACAAGATAACCATATCCTCGAAATCACTTTTATCTTTGCTTGCTAGATGCTCGCTTTGTTGCTATGCCTATGATGCGATTCCTACCACTTGCTTATCATGCCTCCCATATTGCCATGTCAAACCTCTAACCCACCATGTCCTAGAAAACCGTTGTTTGGCTATGTTACCACTTTGCTCAGCCCCTCTTATAGCGTTGCTAGTTGCAGGTGAAGATTGGAGATCGTTCCTTGTTGGAACATTGTTTATTGTTGGGATATCACAATATTATCTTGTTTATCTGAATGCACCTATATACTTGGTAAAGGGTGGAAGGCTCGGTCTTATGCCTGGTGTTTTGTTCCACTCTTGCCGCCCTAGTTTCCGTCATATCGGTGTTATGTTTTCGGATTTTGCGTTCCTTACACGGTTGGGTTATAATGGGAACCCCTTGATAGTTCGTCTTGAATAAAACTCTTCCAGCAATGCCCAACATTGGTTTTAGCATTCGCCACCTCGCCTTTTTCCCTTGGGTTTCGCGGGCTCAAGGGTCATCTTTATTTTAACTCCCCCGGGCCAGTGCTTCTCTAAGTGTTGGTCCAACTGAGCGATGTCTGGGGCTACCAGGGGCAACTCTGGGCTGGTCTACCCGACGTCTGGCTCATCTGAGTGTGCCCTGAGAACGAGATATGTGCAGATCCTATCGGGACTTGTCGGCACATTCGGGCGGTGTTGCTGGACTTGTTTTACCATTGTCGAGGATGTCTTGTAACCGGGATGCCGAGTCTGATCGGATTGTCTTGGGAGAAGGAATATCCTTCGTTGACCATGAGAGCTTGCGATGTGCTAAGTTGGGACTCCCCTGCAGGGATTTGAACTTTCGAAAGCCATGCCCACGGTTATGGGAAGATGGGAATTTGTTAAGGTCCGGTTGTAGATAACATGAAACTTAACTTAATTAAAATGCATCAACCGCGTGTGTAACCGTGATGGTCTCTTCACGGCGGAGTCCGAGAAGTGAACACGGTGTTGGAGTAGTGCTTGATGTAGGTTGTTCTAGGATCACTTCTTGATCATAGTTGTTCCACCACGGTTATGCTAGTCGTTGCTGCAGCTCCACATCATACCTTTACCTTACCTATAAGCTTAAATAATCTTGATCGCGAGGGTGCGAGATTGCTGAGTCCCCGTGACTCACAGATTACTTCCAAAACCAGATGCATGGACCGATGATACCGTTCCAGATGATATGACCGAGCTCAAGTGGGAGTTCGATGAAGACTCTCGCCGTTACTACATGTCTTTCCCAGATGATTAGTAGTGGTGCCCAGTTGGGGCGATCGGGGACTTTTTAGTAGTGGTGCCCAGTTGGGGCGATCGGGGACTTTGTCGCATTTGGGGGTTGAGCCTTATTTTGGTACCGTAGTCGGACCCTTAGTGTATTGGTTGAATGTAATGTTATTCATGTATTTGTGTGACATGGCGAGTGTAACGCCCTCGATGCGTTGTTGACATAGAGTTTTGACTCTTCTCTTCTCAAATTTCACTAAAATTTTTTAGGATCACGCGGGCATCTTGGAATCGTTCCGATGGTTTTGTGACGAGAACATTGTTCTTGGTGCCTCCTGTCATTTAGGGGTTGTGGCAGTGTCCCGGGGAGTTGAGCTCCGAGGTGTTGTCATCACAATTTTATCATTGAGATTCTGGAATACCTGAGTTTCACCGACATCGAAAATATCTTTTATGCAGTTGTTGGTGAGATAACCTCGATGCCACCCAGTACTGGGGCAGGAGTTCAGGAGTATTGCCAAAACTCGTATAACGGATGCTTTTCGAAGGTTGAGGTAAACGATTTCTGAAGGTTTCGTGGTTATGTGTTGAAGGATGGATACAGGTGGATGTAGGATTTGCTAGCTTTGGGTGAGATATTATGCTTCCCCTGTATCCCCAACACCTGATTGCATAACCGGAAAGGTTCGGGAGTTTCATAGGTGGGAATTCTTGTAGCTCTAGTTTTTCTTCCGCGGATATCTGGCTTGGGATTGGGTAATCCTCACCAAGTATTTGCTCTTGTCCGTACCTTGTTGTTTTTCTTCTACCTCTATCTAGTGGCTTCTCAATTTATGGAAATGTGACCATTTCGATTGGAATGCATTCGTTCATTTTGTTCGGATGTGAAGACTTTATGTTGCAATTTCAATCCGTTTGATTCAGCTCAAATATATGTCTGTCATGATGCTAACGGATGTCAACCTCTTCAGGATGGCTCCTCCAACGTGCATGACTCCGAATCCTGATCTGCCACCACCACCTCCACCTCCGGAGGAATGGCAAGCTATGATGGCCGCTACCAATGCAAACACGCAACTGATCATGCAAATTCTTCAAGAGTGCAACCAAAGGAACCAAGGCCATGGCAACAATCAGAATCAATTTGCTACACTCAACCAGTTCCTTGCTAACCAGCCAAAGACCTTCAGCAACTGTGTCAAGGCCTCAGACGCTGATGATTGGCTCTTGGACATATGCAAGCATTTCGAGTGCAGCAACGTCAGGCCTGAGGACTTTGTCAAGTTTGCCTCCTTCCAAGTCAAAGACCAAGCTGCAGAATGGTTTCAACAGTACAAAGATTCCAGAGGAGGCCGTGTGATTACCTGGGACGAATTCCGTCAAGACTTCAAAGCTCATCACATTCCTCAGAGTGTTGTTGAAAGCAAGCGTGAGGAATTCCGCAACCTGAAGCAAGGCACCATGTCTGTTTACCAGTACAACATCATGTTTCAGAAGCTCGCCCGTTTCTCTAAGCAAGATGTCCCTGACGAGAAGAGCATGATATACCAGTTCAGGGGAGGTCTCAGAGAAGAACTCCAGCTAGCTCCCGTCCTCTTTGAGCCCAAGAAGTACGATGAGTTTTACAACATGGCAATGAAGCAAGAGGCTGCCCAACTGAAGTGTGATGCTTCCAAGAAGCGAGTCAGAGATGTGACTTCTTCTTCCTCAACTCAAGTGGTGACTAAGCAGCAAAAGTATTGGCTGCCTCCTCCTCCGTTCTGTCAGCCTTATCAGCAGAAGAGCAAAGGTGGCAATGGATCTTCCCACCCACCCAACCCTGGCTTTTAGAACAAGACTTCGTCTCAAGCTCCAAGATCAAGTGCTCCGTATCACCGTCCGCTCTCAGAGGTCACGTGCAACAAGTGCCAACAGAAGGGTCACTATGCCAACAAATGCTTCAATCAGAGGCGTCTTCCTCCTCCTCCTGTGAGATCTACAAGTATAGCGGTGGTCAAGCATAACCCCAAGTCTGCAAAGGTCAACTTGATGAATGCAGCTCAAGTAGAGGACTCGTCAGATGTCATCATGGGTAACCTTCCTGTTAACGATATTCCTGCAGAAGTTCTTTTTGACACTGGTGCATCGCATTGTTTCATCTCGAGACCATTTGTTTCTAAGCATGAGTTGCCTTTACAAGATTTGCCTAGACAGTTATTAGTTGTTTCTCCGGGTAAATTCATGAATGCAAGCGCTATGGCCCCGGATGTTACTATCACGTTGGGCGACTATAAGTTTCTATCCTCTCCAGTGGTCCTTGGTAACTCGGATATTGATCTTATTCTTGGTATGGACTGGCTTTCTAAGCACAAGGCTCAGCTTGATTGTGCTGCCAGGAAGATTCAATTGACTCATTCGTCTGAGGATGTAATTGTCTTGGCCGCTAATGACGATAGCATCCGTCTGTTTTCTCTCAATGAGAAGGGTGAGTTGGATGCCATCTCTCAAATTCCGGTCGTTTGCGAATACCAAGACGTCTTTCCAGAGGAGCTTCCAGGAATGCCTCCGCACCGGCCAGTTGAATTCGTCATCGATCTTGAGCCTGGCATGGAACCCGTTTGCAAACGTCCTTACAAGCTTGGACCTAAAGAGTTGAAGGAGCTGAAGAAGCAACTCGATGAACAAGAGCGTATGGGTCTCATCCGACCTAGTTCTTCTCTGTGGGGTTGTGGAGTTCTTTTTGTAAAGAAGAAGGATGGAACGGACCGTCTCTGTGTCGACTACCGTCCATTGAACAAGAAGAATATAAAGAACAAGTATCCACTTCCCAACATCAACGAGCTGTTTGAACAACTCAAAGGTGCTCAAGTTTTCTCCAAGCTTGATCTCCATATGGGCTATCACCAGATTCGAATTCGTGAGCAAGATATCCCCAAGACAACATTCATAACAAGCTATGGTTCATATGAATACACTGTCATGTCTTTTGGCCTTGTCAACGCTCCGCCAACATTCTCTCGCATGATGAACTTCATCTTAAACCCCTACACAAATGACTTTGTCTTGGTCTACCTCGATGACATTTTGGTCTTTTCCAAGAACAAGGAAGATCATGCCAAGCACTTGCGTTTGGTGCTGGATAAGCTCAGAGAACATCGGTTCTATGACAAGTTTTCAAAGTGCGAGTTTTGGCTCGATGAGGTTCTCTACCTTGGGCATATCATCTCTGCCAAGGGCATAGCGGTGAATCCTGAGAAGGTGTCTGCAATTGTGAATTGGGAACCACCTCAGAACGTGAAGCAACTCCGCAGCTTCCTTGGTCTTGCAAGCTATTGTCGAAGGTTCATTGAGAACTTTTCAAAGATCGCGAAGCCTCTCTCCAACCTTCTCCAGAAGCACGTGAAGTACGTTTGGTCTCCTGAATGTGACATCGCTTTCAACACCCTGAAAGAGAAATTAGTCACCGCTCCAGTTCTGACTCCTCCTGATGAATCCAAACCGTTCGAGGTCTTTTGTGATGCTTCCCTTCAAGGCCTTGGTGCAGTGTTGATGCAAGAGAAGAAAGTTGTGGCCTATACTTCTCGCCAGTTGAAGCCCAATGAAAAGAACTACCCCACTCACGACCTCGAGTTGGCGGCAGTTGTGCATGCTCTTTTAACTTGGAGACATCTCTTATTGGGAAGAAAAGTGGACATCTTCACTGACCACAAGAGTCTCAAGTACATCTTCACTCAGCCTAATCTCAACCTCAGGCAGACTCGTTGGGTCGAAATTATTCAAGAGTATAATCCGAGTATCGAATATACTCCAGGCAAGGCCAATGTAATTGCTGACGCATTGAGCAGGAAGGCTTACTGCAACAGTTTGATTCTCAAGCCTTACCAACCTGAGCTTTGTGAAGCTTTCCGCAAACTCAATCTGCAAGTTGTTCCTCAAGGATTTCTGGCCAACCTCCAAGTCTCTCCTACTTTGGAAGATCAGATTCGCGAGGCTCAACTTCTTGATGCTATGGTGAAGAAGGTGAAGATTGGGATTGCCAAGAGTCAACCCAAGTACAAGTGCTATCGCCTTGATGACAAGGATACTCTATTCTTCGAGGATCGCATTGTTGTGCCTAAAGGTGACCTTCGTAAAGTCATTATGAACGAGGCTCACAATTCACTCCTCTCTATCCACCCTGGTAGTACAAAGATGTACCATGACCTCAAGCAGTCGTATTGGTGGACTCGAATGAAGCGCGAGATTACTCAGTTCGTGAATGAATGTGATGTCTGCAGAAGAGTGAAGGTAGAACACCAACGACCAACTGGTCTCCTCCAACCTTTTGCCATTCCAGAATGGAAGTTTGACCACATTGAGATGGACTTCGTGACTGGGTTTCCAAAGTCCAAGCGTGGCAATGATGCTATCTTCGTTGTCATCGACAAACTCACTAAAGTGGCTCACTTTCTTCCTATCAAAGAATCCATCACAGCAACTCAATTGGCAGAGCTATATACCTCTCAGATTGTCTCTCTGCACGGCATTCCACAGTTGATTTCTTCAGATCGTGGCATCATCTTCACCTCGAAGTTTTGGGATTCTTTTCAGAAGGCCATGGGCACCAACATCCGTTTCAGCACAGCTTTTCATCCCCAAACTAGTGGCCAAGTCGAGCGTGTCAATCAGATTCTTGAAGATATGCTCAGGGCTTGCGTTATCTCCTTCGGTATGAAGTGGGAAGATTGTCTTCCATATGTCGAGTTCTCCTACAACAACAACAACTTCCAAACGAGTTCGGGCAAGGCCCCATTTGAAATTCTCTATGGCAGGAAGTGACGTACTCCTCTTAACTGGTCAGAGACTGGTGAGCGTCAACTTCTTGGTAATGACTTGATCACAGAGGCAGAAGAGATGTGCAAAGTCATTCGTGATAATCTCCAAGCAGCGCAATCGCGCCAGAAGAGCTACTATGATAGTAAGCATCGTGATTTGGCTTTTGAGATCGGAGAACATGTTTACCTCCGCGTCTCTCCAATGAAAGGTACTCGTCGCTTCGGTATCAAAGGGAAGCTTGCCCCTAGATACGTGGGTCCTTTCAAGATCGTCAGCAAGAGAGGCGATCTTGCCTATCAACTTGAGCTTCCCTCCAACTTTGCAAACGTGCACGACGTGTTTCACATCTCTCAACTCCGCAAGTGCTTCAAGACCCCTGACCGCATCGTCAACTTCGAAGACATTGATCTCCAACAAGACCTTTCTTATCGTGAGCACCCAGTTGCTATTCTTGAAGAAACTGAGCGCAAGACTCGCAACAAGTCAATCAAATTCCTCAAAGTCAAGTGGTCACACCATTCCGACCGTGAAGCTACCTGGGAACGCGAGGATCACCTCCGTTCTGAGTACCCGGAGTTTTTCCAGTCCTAGATTTCGGGACGAGATCCTTTCATAGTGGTGGAGTGTTGTAACACCCCAGATGTAATTCACCTTATGTGTATTCCAACTCTTGCCGTATCCGACACTAAGTTATTTTATTTCCTCGTTGTCGGGTTTTGTCTCCGTGTGTTGTTGTCTTTGTCATGCATCTCATATCATGTCATCATGTGCATTGCATTTGCATACTTCTTCGTCTCATGCATCCGTGCATTTTCCCCGTTGTCCGTTTTGCATTCCGGCGCTCCTATGTCACCCGGTGGTCCTTTCTACCTCTTTTCGTGTGCGGATGTTAAACGCTTCCGGATTGGACTGAGACTTGTCATGCGGCCTTGGTTTACTACCGGTAGACCGCCTGTCAAGTTTCGTGCCATTTGGACTTCGTTTGATACTCCAACGGTTAACCAAGGGACCGAAAAGGCCCCGTGTGTGTTGCAGCCCAACACCCTTCCAAACTGGCCCAAAACCCACCTAAACCTCTCCAATCATCTAGAGCGTTCGATCATGATCACGTGGCCGAAAACCGCACCTCATTTGGAGCCTCCTAGCTCCCTCTACCTCTATAAATAGATCCCCTTCCAAAAATCCCGGATCCCCTCGTCTCAAACCCTAAAAAATTGCCCCGCCGCCACCAGACACGTCCGGCCGCCGCCGGACGAATCCCGCCACCGCGCCCAGCCTATCAGCGCGCGACACATGGCGCGTCCGCCGCGCCCGCATCGTCGGCCCGCCGGTCCCGCCTCCGGCCCCCGCGACCCACATCGCCCGAGCGCCGCCCCTCGGCCTCCCTTCGCCTCGCGCCGCCGCCTGCTTCGTCTCCGGTCGCTGCCGCCTATTCTCCGCCGCCGCACCTTCCTCGCCGGAGCAGCGCGCCGCTAGCACCGGCCGCCTCCACTGCGAGCCCCCTCGCCTCCAACCTCGCCGCCCGGACCTCCTCCGCCGCCCTCGTGCCCGGATCCGGCTCCCTGTCCCTCCTCCTCCTCGGAACGGCAAGTCCGGTGACCCTCCGGCGAGTTCTTCGATTCCGGCGACGAACCTCGATCCGCGTGCGATCTGGATCTAGATCTGAGACAATCTCCTCGGTTGACTTCTCCCGAAACCCTAACTTTTTAGCATTTTTCCGCATGCCATAACTCTGCATCCGTAGCTCCGATTCGTGCGTGTAGCATATCAAAATGTTCATCTCGACGAGTGCATCATTTCATATCATTGTATCATTTTCATTTGAGCTCATCTTGTTTCCCGAAATGCTGTTGGAAGAGGGCTATGTGAGCAATATGTCAGATCTGTTTCAGCAAATGGCCTTTTATTTTTTTGCCATGATTAATTGTGCATGCTATGATCCTGAGCTCTACATGTGTTTTATAGAATGCCATGTTATCTTTAGAGAGGTCCTTGCCATGTATTTTTGTGATATTTGTGGTGACTAGCACAAGCATGCAAAGTAGCCTACTCGTTGATGCGGATTCCAGGGACTTAGAATTTCACTAAGTCCTTGTCCTGATATTGCTTTTATGCCATATGTTCATGTTGTTTCCTAGTGATCCGTGCCTCTTTTGAGGATGATCAATAAGGATGTTTTGTTAATGTTGTGGTGCTCTATCCATCCATTCTTTGTTTGCATTTATGGAGCACCCTACCTTGAGTCAATCGAGCTCTACTTTTGCCATAAAAATGTTCCTGGCAGATTGTTGACATGTTTAGCGATTTTGCCGAGGATGTTGCTATTGATCCGTGCATGCTATGTTGTTGTTCTTGCCATGTACAGCTTCTATGCCATGTCTTCTTGATGGGTGTATGCTTAGTTTGTCATGCCATGCTCTGTAGTGAGTGCATCGAGCTTGTAAACATGCCTACTTGTTAACCTGTTTTGCCTGCTCCAGTTTTTCACTAAGTCTGAATCTGTTTATGTTTTTGCTATGTTCACATGCTTGCAATTGTATTTTCTGATCCCTTTTGGCTCAAGGTCACTAAGGGACGTTTGTTAAGTGCTTGGAGTAGCTTCATGCCATGCCTTTCTTTGCCATGTTAAGTTCATGTAGCTTGTATTTTTAATGCTCTAAAGTTTGCTTCCTGATGATAAATTCCAGACTTGTGTTAATTTCACGAAGTCTGAAACCTATTATCATTTGCACTTTTGCCATGCTTGTTTGAACCTGTTAATGAGTGAATTAGCCGTAGCTCAGTGTTCATCTTTTGGCAAGCTTCATGAGTGGATCCCTGCCATGTATTTTGTTGTCATATTTGAGTGATGTAGCATATTTATCTTGATGCATTTAGATGGCTACTTGCTGATTATCGCAGACCGGTGCAATATTTGTTTTGCTTGCCATTTCCAAACCGTGCATCCGATTCCGGTGATCTTTATATCAATTTCAACCGAAATCACCTCACCTTTCTAGTGGCACTCTTGGAATTCCAAATTGAGGCGAGGTTCAATCATTCCTTTCCAAATCTTGCATATGCATCACATACCGCATCTTTGTTGTTCTTGTTTGGGTAGAGTCGGGAGACGAGTTCGTGAACGAGGAGCCCGTTGAGTTCGCTTATGAGGATCAAGGCAACTTTGAGAACTTTGCAGGCAAGATGACCATACCCTCGAAATCACTTCTATCTTTGCTTGCTAGATGCTCGCTCTTTTGCTATGCCTATGCTGCGATACCTACCACTTTATTATCATGCCTCCCACATTGCCATGTCAAACCTCTAACCCACCATGTCCTAGCAAACCATTGTTTGGCTATGTTACCGCTTTGCTCAGCCCCTCTTATAGCGTTGCTAGTTGCAGGTGAAGATTGGAGATAGTTCCTTGTTGGAACATTGTTTATTGTTGGGATATCACAATATTATCTTGTTTATCTGAATGCACCTATATACTTGGTAAAGGGTGGAAGGCTCGGCCTTATGCCTGGTGTTTTGTTCCACTCTTGCCTCCCTAGTTTCCGTCATATCGGTGTTATGTTCCGGATTTTGCGTTCCTTACACGGTTGGGTTATAATGGGAACCCCTTGACAGTTCGTCTTGAATAAAACTCTTCCAGCAATGCCCAACATTGGTTTTACCATTCGCCACCTAGCCTTTTTCCCTTGGGTTTCGCGGACTCAAGGGTCATCTTTATTTTAACCCCCCGGGCCAGTGCTTCTCTAAGTGTTGGTCCAACTGAGTGATGTCCGGGGCTACCAGGGGCAACTCTGGGCTGGTCTACCCGACGTCTGGCTCATCTGAGTGTGCCCTGAGAACGAGATATGTGCAGATCCTATCGGGACTTGTCAGCACATTCGGGCGGTGTTGCTGGACTTGTTTTACCATTGTCGAGGATGTCTTGTAACCGGGATGCCGAGTCTGATCGGATTGTCTTGGGAGAAGGAATATCCTTCGTTGACCATGAGAGCTTGCGATGTGCTAAGTTGGGACTCCCCTGCAGGGATTTGAACTTTCAAAAGCAGTGCCCACGGTTATGGGCAGATGGGAATTTGTTAAGGTCCGGTTGTAGATAACATGAAACTTAACTTAATTAAAATGCATCAACCGCGTGTGTAACCGTGATGGTCTCTTCTCGGCGGAGTCTGGGAAGTGAACACGGTGTTGGAGTAATGCTTGACGTAGGTTGTTCTAGGATCACTTCTTGATCATAGTTGTTCGACCGTGCTTTTGCCTTCTCTTCTCGCTCTCTTTTGCAAATATGTTAGCCACCATATATGCTAGTCGTTGCTGCAGCTCCACATCATACCTTTACCTTACCTATAAGCTTAAATAGTCTTGATCGCGAGGGTGCGAGATTGCCGAGTCCCCGTGACTCACAGATTACTTCCAAAACTAGATGCAGGGACCGATGATACCGTTCCAGATGATATGACCGAGCTCAAGCGGGAGTTCGATGAAGACTCTCGCCGTTACTACGTGTCTTTCCCAGATGGTCAGTAGTGGTGCCCAGTTGGGGCGATCGGGGACTTTGTCGCATTTGGGGGTTGAGCCTTATTTTGGTACCATAGTCGGACCCTGAGTGTATTTGTTGAATGTAATGTTATTCATGTATTTGTCTGACGTGGCGAGTGTAAGCCAACTATGTATCTTTTCCCCTTTATTTATATTACATGGGTTGTTTGCGAAGATTACCTCACTTGCGACATTGCTTTCAATGCGGTTATGCCTCTAAGTCATGCTTCGACACGTAGGAGATATATCCGCATCGAGGGCGTTACAACACGCCACCTCAAAGGAAAGGAATCATGAGATCTACTAGGAGAACCACCACTTCGAGAGGGGTCGTCTGGAGCGGCAGAGGGCATTCGAGGTGAGCATCACTGAAGCTGCAGCAGCGACAGGCACCGTATTGCAGTTGTCCAGCTCGTCAGTAGGCTTCTCCTCCTTTGCCTCTTACTGAGCATGCTCGGCAGAGGAGAGGCAGACAGAAGTAGTACAAAGCCCCTCCGTAGTAGTATTTAGGGGCTATTTTGTTCAGTTCATCTGACTATAGATGTGGTGGAACTCTACAACGTACTTAAAATTAGCTAGTATATATAGTCGAACTAGCTATTTCAGTACGTGGTTGGCAACAATTGGCGAAAAGTTTGGTCGGTTCAGCTATCAAGTTGAACTGTTTGTATAAATTAAGAATGACTGCTTAATCTATGAATGAAATCTATGCTTAATTACTGAATCTTAGTTGCAAAAATTAGATACTGCTAGTGAATTTAAGCTTCATATTTTGACAAATCGCAGTGTTACAAGGTTGACAAATGGCAATGTTACTAGATCAACAAATGTCAATCTTTCTAGTTTAACAAATGGCAACATACCCAATATGACAGATGCAAATCTTACCAAATTTGTCGGCGTCCTGGAACGGGGGTACCCAGACTTTCCTACCTGCGGCCCAGGGCATGGCTCGTCCAGCGGCCTGGTACGGCCCATCTTCATCAGGAACCACTCAAGGGCCTCGCGAGGGGCCATGCCTCGCGAGGCGGCTGACGCCAAGAACTCCTGGGGGCAGCCTCCCTAGGCTGGCTGCTGAGGAGCGAAGATATCTATGCAAGGTGCACCTCACGAGGTTCACGTGACGTGAGCCATGACGACCAAGGCCAGGCGGGCGCTAGTGGGCGCAGGGTGCCAATTACCTCTTTGATGCTAAAGAGGCAACTGCATGCGACGAGTCCCAAGGCATCATGCAAAGGTTTCCATATTGGTGCAACAAGACCAAGACCAGCAGGACGGTAGGATGGAGGTCACCGCAGAGCCCACGGCGGCGTCACCACCAGAGCCTTTGGCAGGCGAAGACCACCTTTTGTCAGGATAACTTGTACTAGTTGTCTCCCTTTGAAATTGGCCATTGTGGGATCCCTTCCTGCCTAAACATTTGGGAAGAGGACATGGGCCTCTATAAATCGGACTTGCCACCACCTTAGCAAGGGATGGATCATTCAGACCATCCCCACACACACAAGCCCACCGACCTAAAGATCTCGTCTCCTCAGGAGGCTGTTCATCCCTTGTACTAGTTCATCCTCAGCCTACGAGGCAATCCAGCACACCACACTAGAGTAGGGTATTACACCACCACGGTGGCCCGAACCACTATAAACTCTTGTGTCTCTTGTTTCTTAGGTTCGGCAAGCTAGGCCTAGAGATCTTTGCGAGAGTGAGCGAGCGAGCGAGCGAGAGAGAGAGAGAGAGATCTTCGTGCACACCCCAGTGTTCGATCCTCAAGGGTTTGCCGGAGCCCACGATCCAACATTTGGCGTGCCAGGTAGGGGTGCGCTGAAGCTTTCCCTCTGTCGATTCATGCTCCACTACTCCACCGCATCCATGTCTGACGCTCGCTGAGGCCATGCTGATGGTGCCCGTTGGCGGACCTCCCCGCCGTTCTCCATCCCCTGCTGCCAACACCGCCACCAGCCCGGTATCAAACGAGCAGCAGGCCTCATCACTTCACCCCTCCGTGTAGCGGGATGGACGCACCGCCACCCCGTCGCTGACTCCGGCTGGCTCGTCGTCCCACGCTCGTCGCACGCCCACGAACGTGCAGGCCGAGCTGCTCATGGCACGCGAGCTCCTGCGTTACCGCCCGGTCGACGACCTCTATGATGATTGGCTGGACTGCAACGCCAAGCTCATCAGCGCCGCTGGGGCTCTCCTACACCATCCCTCTCGCTGCCTCACCTACCTCCAGCCACGGGCGACATAGCTCACGGAGCTCCTCCGTCGCCTCCGCATCAAGACGGCGCCCTCGCACCGAGACGCATAGCTCACAGGGTGCCCCCGCCTCCTCCACATCAAGACGGTGTCCTCGCCCCAAGACGTGTGGTCCCGCGGCGTGATCCGCCACGCCGTGTGCCGGCGCACGAAGAAGGAAGCTGCCGGGAGGTCCCTCGACCGCAAGAAAACGCTCCTACACTCCCCGCACCACCACGTCAAGACCACGCGCCACCTGCGGTGGCGATGCATGGATACCAGGACCAGGCTCCACCACCACAACGGGCTCTAGTGACCACATCGGGTTGCCGAGCCTTTACTCCTGAGCTGCGCACCGTTGTCTGGCCAGGCAAGTTCAAGCCGGACCTGCCTTCGCGCTACGACGACACCCCCAACCCTGCGAAGTTCTTGCAGCTGTATGAGCTGAGCATCGAGGCAGCCAGTGGAGACGAGAAGGTCATGGCGAACTGCTTTCCCCTGGCCCTCAAGGATGGCGCACGCTCGTGGCTCCTAAACCTGCCCACGAGATCGATCTCCTCCTGGGGTGAGATGCGCGAGCGTTTCGTCGCCAACTTCCAGGGCACTCGCGACCGCCCGCCAGCCACAGGCGACCTGCGGCGCATCAAACAGCAACTATGGGAAACCCTACAAAAGTACATCCATCGCTTCAACAGCGTCGGCCTCAAGATCCCCAAGGTGACAGATAAGGCCATCATCTTTGCATTCTCCGATGGCGTCTGCGTCGTCAAGATGAAGGAGGAGCTCACCATTAACGAGGAGCTATGCTCGGCCCTGGAGGTGTTCAACATGGCAACCAAGTGCGCAAGGGCTGAGGAGGGGCGCCTCTCCCTCCTCGAGCTCCCAGCTGCTGACCAGGAGGACACACTGGTGCGCGTCAGTCCTAAACAAACGGTTTTGAACCCCTTTCCGCGACGGCATTTGGAATTGTCGCCAAGTGAGTGTGGGAGATAGGGGGGTCCTTCCCACACGACCCAGAAATCGTCAGGGATAGGGAGCCTTGATGCATACAGTTGTCCCTATATAACCGTTTCCGATATCTCGAATATCCCAAACACTTCATCCTTGCTACTCGTTTGCGCTCACATTGCCATAGCAATCGGAGTTTTGTGGTTCAGCCTAAAACCAGGAAGATCCCAGGCACGGGAGTTTTCCAGGCAGATTCTAGGCACGGGAGTTTTACGATGCCTGACACATCACAAATAGTTCATGATTATAAACCGTGTATGATAGGTAGACAATCACACACATCTAGTTTTCCCGCACCATATGTGATAGTGTCTGACATCACACACACTTTGCAAACGGCAACTGTGTGCATGCTTGCACACATTTCCTCTCTGTGAACCATCTCAGATTATGGTGTATATTGCAAACGTTTGTGTTTTACCAACCGTGTGTGCTGTAATGACCTGCACAATGTAATTTCGCCCTAATTTAATTGTTGCTATTTAAAATTATACCTAATTTAGACTTGAAAGTAGGCTATAGCTTTATTCAAATCCATCAAGTTCAAACAACCAATGCATTATTCGATTCACATGTACATATGTTTAAGAATTACATAAGTACCAAATAAAGAATGACGTACCAGGGTTATATACTTGTACTATTACAAATGGTAAAGAAAGAGGCGACAAGCATTCCAGTTGCTGAACAAGGTGAAGCGGAATGGCCCTATTGTGCTCTCCTGGATGCAGAAGGCATGCAGGACTCTAGTCCAACCCCTTGTGATGGCCGACCGCCAATCATGTAGTTTGAGAGGTAATATTGAGTAAACTTCTTCAAGATCCACTGCAAAAGAAAAAAAAGCTTCAGATATTGTCATCTAACACAACTCATTACGAGCAGTAAAAAGAAGGCTACAGGGTTCTTACTTACCATCGTACAATTCACTGTTGTATTGCATAAAGTGTAAACAAATAGTTCGATTGACATCTTTTGACCCATTTTAATAACAATATTTATCAGTTTCCTCACTTAATGCTGGTTCATGAATATCTCATTGCCCCATACGCAAAAAGGGTCGAAGTGTAGATCTTTGGCAATGATATATGTATCTAAAAGCACCAAGCTAATATTAGAAGCTAAACAACAATTGAAAAATAATGTAGTACAACACTCCATCCATCCCATTATATAAGATTTTATTACATGTATATCTAGACATCATCAGAACATTAAGGTAACGCACTTCCTTGTTGCTATGTAGCCTGGGATTGCATATTTAGTCATTCAGTACAATGCATGTTGCTAAACAACAATGGAAAAAAATGAAAAGGCATGTTAACCGCAATATCCTTAACAGCAACCAAATATCGTAATTCATAGTGGTATTGTTGAAACTGTTATTGATGAAATTGAACTGCACGGCAAATAGTTGCACATATAGAGCATCACATGTGAAGAACTAAAATAAACAAGTCATAAGGACATCTCTAGGCGATCCTTAAAAAGTTAAAGGACTAAAACCCTTAGTGGATATATATATATACTCTAGCAATTTTTGGCCGTTTCTAGTCGATCCGCTAAACTTAAGGTTGTAAACTTCAATTTGATAAAGTTCAAAGCAGGTTCAACCGAAAGTAGCATGCATTCAAACATAAACATAGATAGTTATGCATAATCGAACATAAAACATAAATTTAAACTAAGCACCACTACTTTCGATCAAAGTAGAGGTCGAGCCAATCCTTCTTCGTCATGTACGGTGTGCCGCGAGCGTTGAGATGGGAATGAAATTTAAACACCAGGGCACTGTTGATTGCTGACAAAACATCGAGATGCCTGGTTTTTAAATTCTATTAAATCCAAAACTCGCCTGAAATTCATGAAACTTGGCATGCTATGATGGAGCGGCATCAACATGTCGTCTGAATTTTTTCCCCATTTGGGGCAGGTTCAGGTATGTACTTCTCACAAACCAGAGCTTCTCACAACAAGCATGATGGTTTCGGTAGGGAATGCCCCACCTTTGGGGATGAAACGATATCCATTGCCTCTTATTGTTTCCAAAAAATTTCTCGTGTCAACATAGAACAACATGAGTCTTGTGTCAATTTTTGGGATTTTTCGGGGTTCGTTTGGATATTTTTATGCATTAACTAAGTTTTCAATGAATTTATGTGCATAATTCAAATTTGAACTACATGTACATGCTCCAGTGCATATAAATTGGTTGAAAAATCAAATATGTGTCCTTGGGTGCATACTTAGGTCCCATGCAAGAAATGGGAATGAATTTCAAACACCAGGGCACCGTTGATTGCCAGCAAAACATTGTGATGCCTGGTTTTTAAATTCTAGTAAATCCAAAACTCGTCTGAAATTCATGAAACTTGGCATGCTATCATGGAATGGCACCCGACATGGTGTGGTATTTTTCGTGTCCATTTTGAGAGAAGGCGCACTCGAATAATGACAGCCAACAAAGGCATTTGGAAAAAAATAGCTGCCACTTTAATATCTCAAACGTTTGTATAATTCAAACCATGTGCGTTCTATTAAGCATTCACATGACGCCACGTGTCTTCGTTTTAATGGCTGTAGGAGGTGCCGTGCGGACAACTGCTTGACCTTGACTGAACGGGGGGCATGCTTGCGCAGTGCGGTGTGCGGGCCGACTGAGAGGTGTGCAAGTTGTCCTCCAATGCTTAGGCTCACCAGGAAGCGTGTGAGCTGTACGCTGCGCATGCTCACTGGGAAGCGGGCCCTTTGACTCCCATGGCCGCCCGCCTTCCTCTCCATTAATGGCGCTCGAGCCGCTGTTCAATACGGGCGGCCTTACTGTTCGCCTCCCATTCCACTCCCCCCCGTAGACCTCCACCAACACCATGGTGCAGAATGATCATCTGCCACTAGTCTTCAAGTTTGGTGAAGTCGACTTCGAGTCGGAGGAGATAGAAAATAAGGAGGAACGGGGCCTCATGGACATGGCCCAGAACCAGCTGGCCGCGGCGGTTGCTGCCCCCGCTCCCGTCCCAGCTCCCATCCCTGCACCCGTGCCAGTGACCATCCCCGTAGCATTGACAGGCTGGTCACCGAGCACTATCGCAGAGCTGGAAGCCGCAGGCGTCAACGAGGTCTCTGCGGACCCGCGCGAGCTCATGTACATGCCAGCGCCAGTGCCAGCGTCCGTGCCCGTGATAGTGCGCGCCCCTCCACCGACCGTGGCGCCAGCCCCCGTTCGTTTGGCTGCACCCGCCATGCCCGTGCGCACCCCTCCACCCACCGCGGCGCCGGTCCCCGTGCGTTTGGCTGCACCCACCGCGCCCGTGCCCATGCGCGCACCCCCTCAGCGGCCTGGGACGCTGCCATCGACCGCTACCTCTCAGCGGTGCCACTTGCCGTCCTCCCGTGCCCCGCCCGTCGACCGCGCGATGACATGATGTTTGATTTACAAGTGGAAAACATTTTTTGCTCCCTTGAAGACTTCAACAACGGTGTCCCGGAGGATGACAACGACAACGACGACGCGGCACACCGCCGCCGCTGCCGCTGGAAATAGTTTCTTTGGGGTTTAATATTGTATCTCGAATTCTCGATCATATGAATATAAATTCGCAGTGTGACTGAATGAAAGATATGGTTTGGACGAACTTGCGTTTTTCTCTCTTAATGTATAGACTTATCAAACAATTTTCTTTTGAAAAAAATGTCAATGGTTTATAAATATAAAACAGTCATCGCACATGTTTTAGTTAGAGCGCCCGTATGCAAACCTACAGCTTCCCCAGGAAGCCAAGGGAAAATGTGCCGAGCAGGATTTCTGCATCCCTTCAACGCAAATGGTTGTTTTGCATGACCCGTGTGCAACAACGTATAAACAATTGTGTACATTTTGCTTATCTGTCATTTTGCGTATGTTGCCATTTGTCAAACTAGAAAGATTGACATTGATTTATCTTGTAGCACTGCCATTTCTCAACCTTTTAACACTGCGAGTTGTCAAAATATGCAGCTACAAATCACTAGCACTATCTATTTTTGGCAACTAAAATCACTAGCACTGTTCATATGGACACCACTAGCAGGTGTGAGTTCATGAACACATATGCAAATGTACCATTGATTACATACAACAAGTCATCAACCCACAACGACAACGAGGATACATGTTGGATTATAGATCATTTCCAATAAAACATTCTAGTAAAGTTTTTCTCACACAACAAATAACAAAGTGGTGAAATGAACTTCAGCTCAACCACTCGTCGGTGTTGGAAATGCTTGCTTTGAACCAGAAGTGATTCTCTGGGAAGGGCCAGCTACTGTCAATATGGAGACCAACACAGGACTGATCATCAAGGCTGAAGCGCCCTATGCCACAACTCGAGCGCCCCCCTTGGCGGCATCACTTCGGCAAAGAACGACGGGAATCGGATCCACGTGCGCGGTGGCATCGCCGCCCACACCATGAGTTCTCGCGAGGAACCCTCTGTGTGCATTCACGGGGCGGCGGCGTGCGCCACCACTGCACGGCCATCGCGGCCATGGCGCGAGAGGCGTCGGTCGCTGCCTCCTCCTTCGGAGCCTCCTGCCTGAGCATACAAGGGCAGCGGGTAGCCCGGGGGAGGCCGCTCGTACCAAGGCCTCGTCACCTCTGGCCTCACGATGATGTCGCGGGAGCGGACCGGCCTCTTCTTCGGTGGGAGTGGCCCAAGTTCTTCACGGGAGGTTTTCCCCTTTTTGGCGGCGGAGAACTTCTTTATCGGCGCCATGGGTGTCGCAGCAAGGAGGAGAAAGAAGAAGCAAGCGGGACAAATGAAGAGATGAGCAACGGTGGCTCCGCGCCCTCCTCATTTATAGCTAGAGGGAGGCCAACGCTGGCCTCCATGATCTAAGGGAATGATGATTTTCTTCTGCATGCAGCAGGGTCTCCTCAAGTCGAGGGAGTTGCTGAGGCAGTGTGGGGAAGCAGAGACGCCCATGACCTATCAATCGCCATGCGTCAGCCGAGGCCGCAGTCTATTGGGGCCTGCCGCGCTCTGCACTTGACCCTTGGCTTCGCCTCGAAGCCAAGTCCGAGCGCGCCTTGGGCCTGGGGGCTACTGTCGGCGGCCTAGGAATGGGGGTACCTAGACTTGCCTGCCTGCGGCCCAGGGTGTGGCTCGTCCAGCGGCCTAGTACGTCCCATCTTCATCGAAAACCACTCAAGAGCCTTGCGAGGGGCCAAGCCTCGCGAGGCGGACGACGCCAAGTCCTCCTGGGGCAGCTTCCAAAGGATGGCTCATGAGGAGCGAAGATATCTATGCAAGGTGCACCTCGCGAGGATCACGTGACATGAGCATTACGACCAAGGCCAGGCGGGCGCCAGCGGGCACAGGGTGCCACTTTCCTCTTTGGTGCTAAAGAGGCAAGCACAGGCGAGTAGTCCCGAGGCATCAGGAAAAGGTTTCCATATCGGTGCAACAAGACCAAGACCAATAGGACGGCAGGAAGGAGGTCACCGCGGAGCCCACAATGGCGTCACCATGAGACCCTTTGGCATGCGAATACCACCTTTTGTCAGGACAACTTGTACTAGTTGTCTCCCTTTGAAATTGGCCGTTGTGGGATCCCTTCCCTCCTGAACATTTGGGAAGAGGACCCGGACCTCTAGAAGAAGGACTAGCCACCACCTTAGCAAGATATGGATGATTTAGACCATCCCCACACACAAGCTCATCGAGCTAAGGAACTCCTCTCATCAGGAGGCTGTTCATCCCTTGTACTAGTTCATCCTCAGCCTACGAGGCAATCCACCACACCACACTGGAGTTGGGTATTGCACCACAATGGTGGCCCGAACCAGTATAAACTCTCGTGTCTCTTGTTCCTTGGGTTTGGCGAGCTAGGCCTAGAGATCGTTGCGAGAGTAAGAGAGAGAGAGAGAGAGAGAGATCTTCGTGTGCACCCTAGTGTTCGAACCTCAAGGGTTTGCCGGAATCCACGATCCGACAAAATTGTTTGTAAGTGGTTGCACACGGGTCATCCAAAAGAAGCGTTTGCGTTGAAGAGATGCACAAATCCTGCTCTCACTTTGCATACGGTGTTCTACCTAAAATGTTTGCGATCAAGAGCCGCAAAAATCCTGGTCGGCACATTTTCCCTTGGCTTCCTGGGGAAGCTCCCGGTTTGTATACGGGTTTTCTAACTAAAACGTTTGCGATGAGTGTTTTATATTTAAAAACCATTGATGTTTTTTTCAATAGAAAATCGTTTGATAAGTCTGTACATTAAGAGAGAAAAACGCAAGTTTTCTGAAACCATATCCTTCATTCAGTCATACTGTGAATTTATATTCAGATGATCGAGACGTAGTATTAAACCCAAGAAAAAAACTATTTTCAGCGATGGCGGAGGCAGCATGCTGTGCTATCGTTGTCCTCCTCCGGGATGCCATTGTTGAAGTCTTCAATGCAGCACAGAATGTTCTCCACATGTAAATCAAACATCATGTCGTCCCGGGGTCGACGGGCGGGGCACGAGAGGTCGGCAGCTGGCGGAGCTGAGAGGTAGCGTTCGACGGCGGCGTCCCATGCCGTTGAGGGGACATGCACAGAGAGGAAGGCGGGCAGCCATGGAAGTCAAAGGGCTCGCTTCCTAGTGAGCCTGCGTAGCGTACAGCTCGCACACTTCCCGGTGAGCCTACAGATTCGAGGATAGCTTGCACGCCTCTCGGTTAGCCTGCGCACCGAACTGCGCTCGTATGCCTCCCATTCAGTCAAGGTTAAGCAGCTGTCCGCATGGCACCTCCTACAGCCATTAAAACCAAGACACGTGGTGTCACATGAATGGTTAACAGAACGCACACAGTTTGAATTACACAAACATTTAAGATATAAAAGTGGCAGCTATTTTTTCAAAATGCCTTTGTTGGCTGTCATTATTCGAGTGCACCTTCTCTCAATTTGGACACGAAAAATACCACAACATGGAGGGTGCCATTCCATGATAGCACGCCAAGTTTCATGAATTTCAGATGAGTGTTGGATTTGCTAGAATTTAAAAATAAAGTATCTCAACATTTTGCCGGCAATCAACAGTGCCCCGGTGTTTGAAATTCATTCCCTTCTTGCATGGGACCTAAGCATGCACCCAAGGACACATATTTGACTCTTCTACCAATTTATATGCACGGCAGCATGTGCGTATGGTTCGAATTTGAATTACGCACATAAATGCATTGAAAACTCAGCTAATGCATAAAAATGTCCAAACAAACCCTAAAAAATCACAAAAATTAACACAACACTCTTGTTGTTCTATGTTGACACGAGAGAAAATTTGAAAGCAATAAGAGGCAATGGATATCGTTTCGTCCCCGAAGGTGGGACGTTCCCTACCGAAACCATCATGCTTGTTGTTAGAAGCTCTGGTTTGTGAGAAGCATATACCCAAACATGCCCCAAATGGGACAAAAAATTTACCACGGCATGCTGATGCCGCTCCAAGATAGCATGCCAAGTTTCATGAATTTCATACGAGTTTTGGATTTACTAGAATTTAAAAACCAGGTAACTCCATGTTTTGCCGGCAATCAAAGGTGCCCTGGTGTTTGAATTTCATTCACATTTCTTGCATGGGACCTAAGCATGCACCCAAGGACACAGATTTGATTTTTCAACCAATTTATATGCACTGGAGCATGTGCATGTAGTTCAAATTTGAATTATGCACATAAATGCATTGAAAACTCAGTTAATGCATAAAAAAAGTCCAAACGAACCCCGAAAAATCATAAAAATTGACAGAACACTCATGTTGTTCTATGTTGACACGAGAAAATTGTTGAAAGCAATAAGAGGCAATGCATATCGTTTTGTCCCCAAAGGTGGGACGTTCCCTACCGAAACCATCATGCTTGTTGTGAGACGCTCTAGTTTATCAGAAGCATATACCCAAACCTTCCCCAAATGGGACAAAAAATTACCACAACATGTTGATGCCACTCCATGATAGCATGCCAAGTTTCATGAATTTCAGACGAGTTTTGGATTTACTAGAATTTAAAAACCAGGTATCTCAATGCTTGCGTCCGAGTGCGGTGGCAGGGTGCTTGACATTCATTCCCATTTCTTGCATGGGACCTAAGCATGCAACCAAGAACACATATTTGAATTTTCAACCAATTTAGATCCATTAGAGCATATGCATGTAATTCAAATTTGAATTATGCACATAAATGGATTGAAAACTCAATTAATGCATAAAAATTGAAATAGAGAAGAGGCAACGGATATCGTTTCAGCCAGCAAGGTGAAACGTTCCCTACCGAAAACATCACACTTCTTGTGAGAAGCTCTGATTTATGAGAAGCTTATACCCAAACTTGCCCCAAATGGGACAAGAAATTTACCACGGGATGTTGATGCCGCTCCATGATAGCATGCCAAGTTTCATGAATTTTAGACGAGTTTTGGATTTACTAGAATTTAAAAACAAGGTATCTCAATGTTTGCGGCCGAGTGACGGTGGCAGGGTGCTTGACATTCTTTCCCATTTATTGCATGGGACCTAAGCATGCAACCAAGAACACATACTTGAATTTTCAACCAATTTATATGCATTAGAGCATGTGCATGTAGTTCAAATTTGAATTATGCACATAAATGCATTGAAAACTCAATTAATGCATGTCCAAACGAACCCCGAAATATCCCAAAAATTAACACAACACTCCTGTTGTTCTATGTTGACACTAGGAAAAAAATTGAAATCAAGAAGAGGCAATGGATATTGTTTCGTCCAAAAATGTGAAACGTTCCCTACCGAAACCATCATGCTTGTTGTGAGAAGCTCTGGTTTGTGAGAAGCATATACCCAAACCTGCCCCAAATGGGACAAAAAAATTTACCACGGCATATTGATGCCGCTCCATGATAGAATGCCAAGTTTCATGAATTTCAAACGAGCTTTGGATTTACTAGAATTTAAAAACCAAGTATCTCAATGTTTGCGGCCGAGTGACGGTGGCAGGGTGCTTGACGTTCATTCCCATTTCTTGCATGGGACCTAAGCATGCAACCAAGGACACAGATTTGAATTTTCAACCAATTTATATGCATTAGAGCATGTGCATGTAGTTCAAATTTGAATTATGCACATAAATGCATTGAAACTTCAATTAATGCATAACAATGTCCAAACAAACCCCCAAAAATTCAAAAAATTGACACAACACTCCTGTTGTTCTATGTTGACACTAGGAAAAAAATTTGAAATCGAGAACTGGCAACGGATATGTTTCATCCAGAAAGGTGAAACGTTCCCTACCGAAATCATCACACTTGTTGTGAGAATCTCTGGTTTATGAGAAGCTTATACCCAAACCTACCCCAAATGGGACAAAATTTTTACCATGACATGTTGATGCCGCTCCATGATAGCATGCCAAGTTTCATAATAGTATGTCGGCGTTTACCGGAGAGCCACAATGCCGTGGTGTTCAAAATCCATCCCCATTTCGTGCATGGGACATAAGAATAAACCCATGGACACATATATGATTTTACAACCCATGTTCGTGCACCGGAGAATGTGCATGTAGTTTAATTTTGAATTGTGCACCTGAAATGGCTAGAAAACCAATTTAATGTATAAAATGTTCAAATGAGCCTGGATAATTCCAATTCTTTTATGACACACATATAGTTGCATGTTCACTGCAGATAAAAGGTCTAGCAATTCAAACACTCTCCATTGCCGCTATGAGCCCATTATGTAATTCAAATCAATATGAAAAATCAAGTAGATCGCACGTAGTTTATTATCACCAACTGTGTGAGATGTAGCACAAAATATCTTGGAGCACCGTCGGTGTATAGTACTCCTATGGGTTACGCGAGAAGGTGCATCGGCTATAGTCCACAGCTGGCGTCTCAAGCACACTAGCTCGCTCCCCAAATATCATTCACTGTTCATTCGTCGCTGGTGAAAGATGGGCACGTGGACCCGCATCATGAGGGCAACTTCGGTGGCCCACTCCGGTGAGAGCGCGGCCGCAACCGCCATGCGCGTGCTAACAAGGTGCATGAGCATGGCCGCAATCTGCGACTGGGCGGCCAAGGCAGCCCAAACGGCCACTGTTGCTTCTCAGGTGGCGGTAGCAACATCTGCCTCGGGGATAGCAACTGGTGAGAGCGGCACAACAGTTGTCCGTTCCGCAATGGCGGCCTTAGCCCTGATGGAGGCCTCCCCCGACCATGTCGAGGCCGCCCAAGCCCATCTCGTGGCGGTTACCACACAAATTGAACGAAGCTTCTCCGACAATGGCCGGCAACCCATGGCCGACGAGCTGGCAATCGCCGAGAGCGTTCGAGCAGCCGTCCATTCCTCTGCCGCATACCTTGCAACGACGCAGCTTGTCGAAGCCCATATCGCGGTCGCCCACGCCACCTCATGGCGGCCTTTTCCAAAGAGATGATGGACAAGGATGGCGAGATGCTTGCCGAGTATGGTGCGATGGATGCCATGGAGCCCCTTCCCTAGGAGACCGTCAGGCGCGAGCTGGACATGGAGGCCGCGGCGGAGATCGATGAGCACCAACCGTAGTAGTACTCTTTGTTTTGTTTAATTAAGAGCGTCGGTCTTTAATTTGTTTAGGTCAGCCAGCTCTGTTTAATTGCTGAACTTGCTCGATTAAGAAGTGTGGGTGTGCTGTAGTCTGCTTTGTATACCCAAATTATGCAATGACGTGGATCACCACTGTAAGCATGGAAATTCGAACCAAAATTTTGACATTCAAACTCATCACATGCGGGTTAAGCAATCTGAATTGTTTGTGATTGTCGGTGTACTAGAATAGGGGTACCCTAGTACCCCGAACTTGTGCACGGGCAGTTGCAGCACCCCGCGGCAAGGCTTGCCGGGCTAACACCAAGATCCTCCGTGGTTCCCTTGGAGCCATTCAAGAACAAAGTATTTAAGCTCAGGAGACAAGGCCCTGGCAAGAGGAGCTTGCCGGGAAGGCCAACCAAGGCACTCCAAGGAACTTGCCGCGATGCGCCACGCGCTCCGGCAAGGCAACAAGGCCCCGGCAAGAGGAGCTTGCCGGGAAGACCAACCAAGGTACCTCGAGGCCCGGTGAGCGGCAAGCTTCCGGACCCGACAAGATAACAGCAGCGGCAAGGCGCTTGCCGCGGTAGGCGGCCACTCTGTGCCCACGCTCCAGCGCATCCACCAACGTGTCGCTCTGGGGGCCTCTCCAGGCGCGCGTGGCGGGAGGCTATGCAGCCAGCGGTGCGCAGTGGCATGCGAAGCTGACAAAATCACCATCATGGCGAATGGTGGCGCCCCTAACGGTCCTTTTCTGCACTGTTTGGGCGACTCAGACGGGTAGTTAATGCCCTTGTACCCTGCCGTCAGGGTTAGGTAGGGTGCACTGTACAAGTAACTGTACCAACCACCTCACTTTTTACATTTGTACCCTTCTCTGCGTTGCCACCTGTCGGTGACCCCTTTAGCGTATAAAAGGAGGCCCATGCGCAACATAGAGGGGGTTCGCGAGGTTCAACTCATTCGTAACCCAGAAAAACACTACGCTCTCTCTCTGGAGCAAGAACACAAGATAATCAAACAAGCAGCAGTAGGAGTGTTATCTCTCCGGAGAGCTCCGAAGCTGGGTAAACTGCTCGTGTGCTTCGCCTCGATCTGCTCTTCGTGTGATCTCCGCCCCCCGCCGAACCGAAAGGGGCCCGGTCCGCCGGCCCCATAGGTGTTCGTGGATTCAGTTTCCCCGACATCTTTGGCGCCAGGTAGGGGCATCGAGATTGTGTGAACCTGATCCGGCGTTCACACGAGCTAGATCTTCATTCCCTTCATCAACATGCCACCGAAGAAGAAGGCTTTGGCGGCAGCCGCTCCGTCCACGTCACTTCCGCCACCGTTGGAGCAAACGGGTGGTGGAATGGACGCCGGCGGAAGAATGGACGTCGACGAGGAAGCTTATGATGCTGCCAGGTCCAGGACAAGGCTACACAAACCTCGGCGACTGTACATGTTCCGCGCTACTCCCAGGAGGCGCAAGACCAACAGCGTCATGGCACTCGCAGTGCCATACGTGTGATAGGCCAAGACCAAGCTGGTGGATCTCGGGGCGCTCAAGACCAGCATGCACGCCAGCGTGCTGGCAGGAGCGGGGCACGGTCGCCTGGACGGGATACTGCTCCTTCTAACATAGTTAGAAGTCCGAGCACGTCCCGCTCCTCGCGCCGTCCGCCACTGCCACCCACCACTCCAGCAGAAGCTTTGGCGCGAGCTCAAATGCTCCTAGATTACCCTCCGACGTCGGACAAGATCGACGAATGGAGGGCCACCATTCAGAGTCTCATCGGCTACGCCAACGGCGACACTCCACGGCGGACGAGCGCGTCGCCGCCGCGACAGGGTTGTCGGGCGTGAGCCGGTGCCGACGAAACGGGTGGAGGTGCAACTACCATGCAATCACCACCTCGAAGGCCAAGATCGCCGACTCGCCGGATCCACCTCGACAGCGACTCCACCACATCGTCGGATCCACGAGCTCGTCGGATCAGCGCCAAGTTCTTCATGATCGACAACAAGAAGACGCTCGAACTCACATCGAGCGCCGAAGAGAAGTGCGACGTCAATCCGACAAGCGCGCTGGGCCCTCTGTTGACATGCATGCGCCAGGGGAACCAGGCGATCTGCCGTACGCGGTAGGTTGCCCTACGTTCACTCGTGAGCTGCCGCAAGTCCAGTGGCCCAGCACAAAGAACTTCAAGCCAGACGTACCGGAGAAGTACGACGGCAAGACGCATCCGTCGGAGTTCCTCAGCATATACACCATTGCGGTGCAGGCTGCCGGGGGACGGGATGACAAGATCCTTGCCAACTACTTCCCGCTGGTACTCAAACCCAACGTCAGATCCTGGCTCATGCACTTGCCGGACAACTCCATATCCTCTTGGGCTGATCTGTGCCATCAGTTTGTCGGTGCCTTCACAGGCGGACACAAGCCTCATGGCCAGGAGAGTGATCTTCATCTGCTCGCCCAGAAGGAAGGAGAGCCCCTGCGCAAGTACATTCAGAGATTCAGCAGTGTGCAGCACAACATCCCAGACGTCCACCTTGCCGCAGTGATCAGCGCGTTCCATCAGAACGTGCGAAACCGCAGGATGCGGGAGGAAATGGCGATGTGCAAGATCAGGGACGTCAGTGAGTTATATGCACTGGCCGACAAGTGTGCACGTGCTGAGGAAGGGAGGAGACTCCCCGGAGAGAATGTAGGAGCGGGAGGATCTGACAGTGAAGATGCTGCCCCGACAAGGAAAAACCAGCGGCAGAACAACAGGAAGAGAAAAGGCAAAGAGGTGCTAGTTGTAGAGCAGTCCGGCAACGGTGGTGGCGCCAAGAAAGCCAAAGCTGGTGACTCCGGCAAGGAGGTTTCCGCGGAGGTGGCGGTCACCGACAAGTAGGACGACACCAACAAGCAGTATTGCAAGATCCACCGCACCAAGGGCCATGATCTCCAGAGCTGCAGGAAAGTCGAGCAGCTTGTTGAGCAACAGAAAGCTGAATACGAGCGGCGCGACAAGGAGAGGGCCCAGGAAGGTGCTGGGGGATCCGGCAAGAAACGTCCCGGCCGGGGAGGACGCCGCGGCAAGGCCAAGCAGCGGCAAGGAGACAGACCTCCTCGCGGCCGCGACAAGGATGAAGATGACGACGACGATGAAGACATGGATGATGAGGAGACTGATGAGCAGGAGTTCCAGAAAGCCACAGAGGTCCTGTGCGTTGACGGTGGTGCTTCTCTACATACCTCGCACCGTCAGCTCAAGCAGTGGGTGCGGGAAGTTAATGCAGTAGAACCACCCGTCGAGTCACGCAAGCCTCTGAAATGGTCCAGCACGCCTATCATCTTTGATATTGAGGACCACCCTGATCGCATAACTGCGGTCGGGTCCTTGCCGATGTTGGTTTCACCAACAATCCGCAACCTCAAGGTCACTAAGATGCTAGTTGACGGCGGAGCCGGCTTGAACCTGATCTCCTTCGCGGTGCTCCAGAAACTCCAGATCCCTGACAATGAGCTCGAAGAGACCGGTACATTTCAAGGAATGAACCCGGGAAGGAGCAAGCCGAAGGGAAAGATCACATTGCCGGTAACATTTGGCAGCGAGCTGAACTTCAGGACTGAGAGGGTCACGTTTGATGTTGCTGACTTTCCATTACCTTACAATGGAATCCTCGGCCGTCCGGCACTCGCCAAGTTCATGGCAGCCTCTCACTATGCGTACAACGTACTGAAAATGCCAGGCCCGATAAGTGTCATCTCTGTCCCTGGCGACAAGAAGGATGCTCTTATCTGTGCTGACAAGATCTACCAGGAAGCAGTAGCCGCAGCAGAACGCAAGACACTTGCCGCTGAAGCTCCCGGGGTGAAGAAGAAGACCAAGTCCAGCAAGAGCTCTGATGCCCACTCCGGCAAGCGCACCTCTTCGGAGTGCTGCGCTACCGTCGAGGACGCACCATCTAGCTCCACCGGCAAGTGTAAGAAGGCAATGACAGCTCCACCTGAGACCAAGAAGGTGTCCGCCAAGGAGGACGGCGCTGGTGGTACCTTCACCATCAGCGCCACTCTTGACCCAAATAGGAAAGCGCGCTCATTGCTTTCCTGCGGGCGAATGTCGACGTGTTTGCGTGGCAACCGTCTGATATCCCCGGTGTTCCCAGGAAAGTAATTGAGCACCACCTTGCCGTCTGTCCTCATGCGCGGCCCGTCAAGCAGAAAGTCAGGAAACAGGCAGTGGAGCGCCAAGAATTCATCACAGAAGAAATCAAGAAGTTGGAAGCAGCAGGCCTTGTCAGAGGAGTGCTCCATCCCACATGGTTGGCCAATCCTGTTGTCGTGCGCAAGGCTAACGGGAAATGGAGGCTTTGTATTGATTTCGCTGATGTTAATAAAGCTTGTCCCAAAGACCCATTTCCCTTGCCGCACATTGACCAGATTGTTGACTCCACAGCCGGATGTGAATTGCTTTCATTTCTTGATGCATACTCAGGATACCATCAGATCTTCATGGCAGAAGAAGATGAAGAGAAAACCGCATTTATCACCCCGTGTGGCACGTACTGCTTCGTACGGATGCCTTTCGGTTTGAAGAATGCTGGTTCAACATTTGCAAGGGTAGTCCACCACGCTTTTGAGCCGCAGATGCACAGAAATGTGGAAGCCTACATGGATGACATAGTGGTCAAAAGCAAGAACAGGGCGACCCTGATTCAAGATTTAGACGAGACATTTGCAAATCTGCGCAAGATCAACCTCAAGCTTAACCCCGAGAAGTGCGTGTTTGGAGTCCCTTCCGCAAGCTTCTCGGGTTCTTCATGTCTCAGCGGGGAATTGAAGCCAATCCCGACAAGATCAAGGCCATTGAGCAGATCGAAGCACCAAAGCGCGTCAAGGATGTACGAAGGCTTGCCGGTTGCGTGGCTGCTCTCAGCAGGTTTATCTCTAGATCTGCTGAGTGCGCCCTGCCATTTTTCAAAATTTTGAAAAAGGCAGGTCCAATAAAATGGACTCCGGAGGCGGAGGCTGCGCTGCAGGACTTGAAGAGATACCTGTCCTCCACTCCAACACTTGTCGCACCTAAGCCGCAAGAGAAGTTGCTGCTGTATATAGCGGCAACCAATCAAGTGGTTAGTGCTGCGTTAGTGGCGGAGAGGAAGGCAGATGATGAGCCAGCAACCACGGCAGATGCATCCAGCGACAAGCAGGGGGCTTCGCCGACAAGCTCTGGTCCCGACAGAGATGGATCGGCGCAGGAGCATGATAAGATGCAGAAGAGAATGGCGCAGCGTCCAGTTTACTTTGTCAGTTCCCTTCTACAGGGGGCTAGATCAAGGTACTATGGTGTGCAGAAGTTGCTTTTCGGCCTCCTCATGGCCTCGAGAAAGCTGCGCCATTACTTCCAAGCACATGAGATCACAGTCGTCACTCGCTTTCCGCTGAAGAGGATACTGCAAAATCCAGAAGCAACAGGCAGGATTGTCGAGTGGGCGCTGGAACTGTCAAGCTTTGGCCTCAAGTTTGAGAGCACTTCAACTATCCAAAGCAGAGCATTGGCAGAGTTCATAGCAGAATGGACGCCAACACCAGATGAAGAAATTCCAGAGACGAGCATCCCCGTCAAGGAGGCAAGCAAAGAATGGCTGATGTACTTTGATGGTGCCTTCTCACTGCAAGGCGCCGGTGCAGGCGTGCTGCTTGTCGCGCCCACCAGAGAGCACCTCAAGTACGTAGTCCAGATGCACTTTCCCAAGGAGCAAGCAACCAACAATACTGCAGAGTATGAAGGATTGCTTGCCGGTCTCAGAATCGCAGCAGACCTTGGGATCAAGAAGCTCATTGTCAGGGGTGACTCACAGCTTGTCGTCCGCCAAGTGAACAAGAACTACCAGAGTCCATTGATGGAAGCATATGTTGATGAAGTGAGGAAGCTAGAAGAGCACTTTGACGGCCTACAGATGGAGCATATCCCAAGAGCTCAGAATGACATTGCTGATGGCCTGTCAAAGTGCGCCGCACTAAAGTTACCTGTGGAACCAGGGATCTTTGTGCTCAAGTTGACTCAACCATCCGTAACACCATCAACTGGACAAAGCAAGAAGAGGAAGTTGGTTTCTGGTGACTACTTTCCGGCAGAGCTCCCCGAAGCCGCCGCCAAGAAAGTCCCCAAGATCAACACCAAGGATGCTGAGGGGCAGTCTGCTCCGGCAAGCCTTATGGTTTGTCCCGTTGAAGCAGATGCTCCCGACAAGTTTTGCTCCGGCAAGCTTGCCGGGGAACATCAAGCTTCGGCAGGGCCGCAAGTCCTTGCCGTAGAAGCGGATGTTCCCGCAGCAGCAGATGTGCCTTTAGTCCTTGTTGTCGAGCCACAAGCTCTAGCATGGGCACAACAGATTGTCCATTTCCTTCAGACAGGAGAACTTCCCGAAGAGCAAGAAGAAGCGGAAAAAGTAGCCCGACAGTCAAGTATGTACCAGTTTGTCGATAGCATACTATATAGAAGAAGACTCAATGGTGTGAAATTGAAGTGTATTTGCCGGGAAGATGGACAAAAGCTGTTGGCAGAGATACATGGAGGCATATGTGGCCACCACATTGGCGCAAGAGCACTTGCCGGCAAAGCTTTCCGGCAAGGTTTCTTTTGGCCGACAGCCCTCCAGGATGCAACTGCACAAGTAACCAAGTGTGAAGCGTGCCAGTTCCACTCCAAACAGATACACCAGCCAGCTCAAGCTCTCTAGACGATCCCTTTATCCTGGCCATTTTCGGTCTGGGGGCTCGATATCCTCGGCCCTTTCCCCCGAGCTGTCGGGGGCTTTGAGTACTTGTACGTCGCAATCGACAAGTTCACAAAGTGGCCGAAAGTGTAGCCAGTGAGGAAGGTGACAGCACTGTCAGCAGTCAAGTTCTTCAGGTCAATTGTTTGCCGTTTCGGGATCCCTAACAGGATCATCACTGACAACGGCACGCAATTCATGAGCCGCACCTTCATGCAGTACGTCCAAGACCTTGGCGCCAAGGTCTGCTTCGCTTCTGTTGCTCATCCGAGAAGCAACGGTCAAGCAGAGAGGGCAAATGCTGAAGTGCTGCGCGGGCTCAAGACCAGAACTTTCGACAGGCTGCGCAAGTGCGGAAGAAACTGGAGGAGCTGCCGGTGGTTCTTTGGTCGATCAGAACGACGCCAAATCGAGCCACTAGCCAGACGCCTTTCGCTCTAGTCTATGGAGCAGAGGCAGTTCTCCCCACGGAACTCGTATACGGATCGCCTCGAGTGCTCGCTTATGATGAGCTTGAGCAAGAACAGCTGCGACAAGACGACGCGCTGCTCCTTGAGGAAGATCGTCTTCAGGCTGCTGTACGAGCTGCTCGATACCAGCAAGCTTTGCGCCGCTACCATAGCCGCAAAGTTAAGGCCAGAAGCTTCGAGGAAGGCGACCTTGTTCTTCGGCGCGTTTAGTCCGCCAAGAATTCCAACAAGTTGACGCCGAAGTGGGAAGGCCCTTATCGGGTGAAACGAGTCACAAGGCCCGGCGTTGTCCGCCTTGAGACCGAAGATGGCATTCCGGTGAGCAACTCCTGGAACATAGAACATCTTCGTAAGTTTTTCCCGTAGGGCGCGGTTGCCGGAACCCGTTCCGGCAACCACCTTTTGTACAAGTCTTGCCGCTGTTGCATGTAATCCTTCGTACAAAGCCGGGCGCAGATCCCGTGCATAAATAGAACCCCATGTGCTCCGCACAACTTATCCATTTCATGCATTAGTTTCTTTCTTGCATGCGTTATCTGACACTTTGTGCAGCACCTACATCCGGTAAGCAATAACGAGCTGAAGGGCTCCATATCATTATTTTCTCTTCTTTCTTCTTTTCAACAAAGGAAAAGAAGGTTCCATCGCACACAAGTTTGCCGGGGGGAAGGAGAAGATTGTGGTATGGACTAGGCGTCGTTCAAGCAAAGTTTTGCCTTGCCGGGAAGCAAACGACAGAAAAGCTAAGTTGCCAAAGTTTGAGCAATCAATTTTTAAATTTTTGAGTTATCTTCCTCGAACGACCCTGCTTTGTACGGAAAACCTGTGTGCGGAGGAACCAACTCGTGGCTAGTTGCGCCCTTACTTTGTTTCGAGTCCGCTCAACAACTTAAGTGTGCTGCATCTAGTCGCGACAAGGTTTCTTGTCAGAAGCAGCGCCGCTAGCAGGCTGCTGACGTTCCGCACTCAGCACTCGCGGCTCGGGTGCCTGCGCCGACAAGTTCCCTAGAAGCGTAGGGTAAAAACATACAAAGGAAAGAATCTAGTAGAGGAAATAAATTAGCAATTGAAAACAGAAATAAAGTTATATTACAAGATAACTTGTCGCAGCTCTAACAGACTGTTTTCATAACATGATTAGCAGCGACAAGGGAAAAGAAGAAATGAGCAGCCTAGTCTACGCGATCGCCCTCAACCCTCTTGATCTCGCTCACCTTGTCCACAATGGGTGCGACAAGGGCCTTGAGTGCGTCCCGATCAGCGTCTGGCGGCAAGGACTTGAGGACGTTGGTGAAGCTGAGGCCTGGATTGCGGAAGGCCACCTTCATCAGCACCTTCTGGAGAACCCCGGCGCAGATTTTGCGCGACTCGTCGGCCAGCTGCTTTGGGATCCTCTCCTGGAGCCGCTGGAGTGCCGTCGCCATGCCCTTGAAGAACAGGCTGAGCTTGGCGCTGGGTTGGAGATTCTCGTCGGAGGGATACCCAAAGTCCTCCATCCCCAGCTGCGCCAGCTCCTCGTCGATGACTGCGGCAATATTCACCAGACCCTCGGTCCAGTGCTCCACAGTATCTCTGAATGAGTTCTGGGTAACTGCGATGCTCTCCAGCAGCGCCTTGTCAGCCTTGACCTTCTCCGACAAGGTCTTCTCCCGCTCCTTGGCGGCGTCCAGCGTCTGCGTCAGCGTGGCCAGCTTCAACTCCAGGTCTGCATTGGAATCCTTGGCGGCGCTGAGCTCCTTGCCCCTCTCAGCGAGAAGACCTTGCAGCTCACCGTGGGCGGCAGCATCCTTCTCACGCTCACGCTTGAGCGCGGCAAGCTCCTCGCCGCTCTTCCCGATGTTGGCCTCCAGCTGCGCCACCTTCTCCTCCAGCTCTTTCTTGGCAGCCTCTGCGATTGCGGCAGCGTCCTTTGCCTCCTTGAGCGCCCCGCCAAGAGCTTTCTCGCGCTCGGCGAGCTCCTCCTCGTAGATGTCGAGGTTGGCCTTCCGCTGCACCAATTTGCCTTCTCGAGCGGACTGCTTCTCGGCGGCCAGCCTTTGTTCCTCCTCAGCTTCGGCCTTCTCGAGAAGGAAGGCCGTGCGCTCCTCGTCGAGTCGCTCCCGCTCCTGTGCCAGGGACCGGAGAGCTTCTTGATTGTGGCCCCGGAGCTCCTCCTCACGCTTCTCCATGTCAACTCCCGCCTTCGCGACAAGCGCTTCCCGGGAAGCCAACTTGGCTTGCCGTGCGCGGTAGAGTGACAGCAGCTTCCGTAGCAGCTGCTCCTCCTCAGGCTCGCCACTGCTGCTGCTGGGCGCATCGACCAACGACAGTCCAGCAGAGGCGAGCACCTCCTCATTGAAAGTTTCCCCCTCGACCGGCGCCCTGGAGCTCGACGCCCAGGGTAGCTTGATGAAGATATCATCACCGGCCTTCAAGTAGGCGCCGGGCTGGGGCTCCTCGGAGCCCAGCTCCGCAGAAGCGGCAGAGGGATCGGCGGTCGGCGCAGCGCCTGGCGCTCCTGCGGCCTCAGGGTCGTCAGTGCGATCGCCCGACCCCTCGCCGGCTTCTGCAGCGGCAGCCTTGGTGGCCTCCTCGCCGGCGGTCTCATCAGCACCGGCCCCTTCCTCGCCGGCGCCCTCTGTCTCCATTGGCTCAGCAGTAGATGGGTCTGAAGAACGAAGAAGGGAGAAAAATCAATGAAAAATCCAAGAGAAGAAAATCAGAAGGAGAAGAACCCAAGGGAAAGTTTTTGGACAAGTGAATTACCTGTGCCAAGACCTGCAGTTGCTGTCTCGGCCGCCGCAGGATCGACGGTGCTGCCCCTTGCTGGAGAGCGCTCCCTTACCGGGAACTCCTCCCTTGGCGGCGTAGTCGAAGCAGATGGCACTTTGGGACCAGCTTCCGGGCGCTCCTGATATGGCTGCTCTGCTCCTACACGAATCAACAAGCAAGATATCAACAAAGGAAAAAGCACTCATGCGCGCTTGACAGCGGAAAGGTAACTATGAACTTACGCTGGGGGCTGTGCTGGGGGCTGCTTTGAGAAGTGGTTGCCGGGTCCGTCAAGGTGGTCTCGGACCCACCCCCTGCTGACACGGTGGGGTCATCTTCGATGACAATCACCGCGGCCTTGGCCCTCTTCGCCGCTCTCTGGGCCAGCATCCTGAAAAGAAAGGAGTCCAGATTGAAGCAAGTCAGATACAAGATAAAAACAGCAAGATTGAAGAACTACAAGAGCACCAAAGAAACTTACTCTTCTACCTCCTCGTCGGAGCTGAGCGCGGAAAGATCGAAGTCCGGCCCCCCTCCGGTGCGGCGAGGCGGAGGAGTAGGATCCCTTGCCCGCTTGGCGGGGGCGGTGGCGGTGGCCCGGGAAGATCCAGCTCCAGTTGCCGCTGCTGCGTGAGGCGCTCCCGCGGCAACATTGCTCGCCGCGGTAGAGCGTGTCGCACGGCTCGGCGGCTGTTGACCCGGCTGCCGCCCTGCTACGTCCGCGGCCCTGCGAAGACGTCTTCTTGGCGGGGCCGGGGGCTCCGCCTGCGGCAAGCTTTCTGAAGGCTCGGGCTCTTCCTCGCCGGCCTCGCTCGGCTCAGCTTCAGAGCCGACAGGCTCTTCCTCGCCAATGAACTCCGCGCGCTCGGCGAGGTTTGCCGCTTCTGCCGCCTCCGCCTCCTCCACAGTGAACCTGAACACGCCCGCGGCAGCTGCGGCCGCAACCTCTTCCGCCCTAGTGGCGATGCGCTGCAGATCCTCATCGGTGGTGTCACGTGTGAGGCTCTTCTGCTCGTCGGCGCGGACCGGCACTTCTTCCAAGTTGTCGAAGAACGCTTGCACGACGTCATCCGCAGGCTCTTGCCAAGTTGGAACGATTCCGTGTGAATCGCACAACGGCATCATGGCGCGGATCCGGTCAAGCGAAGAGTTATTGCACAATGGAACGACGCCCCTCGCCAGCGTGAATGGGTGCTGGGGATCGCGTTTGAACAACTCCAGGAGCATTGCATCCAGCTCCATGACGGTGAAGTTGTAGTTGAGGCCCGGCCGCAGCCTCATGATGTCCGCCGAGTTCTTGAATTCCCAGGCGGGCCTCCCCCTCTCCTGCAGGGGGCGATGCGGCGGCGGAGGAAATCTGCGCCTACATCGCCTACAGTGAGCCCAGCAAGCCTGAGGCGAAGGATCCTAGTAATGGCGATCTTCAGCCTCTCGTCTTGCGGGGCCACGTTGCTCCAGTCATTGCCGCGCACTATTGGAGCTTGGCGCACGGCGGTGAAGGGCTGCGGATTCTCCTCGACGATCCAACACCACTCCGCCCTCCACTCCTCCCACTTGCTGCGGAGCTCACCCTCCAAGTACGCCTCCTTCTTGCCTACTCTCGAGATCCAGGCGATCCCTCCGGCAACCGGCTCTCCTCTCTCTACCCGAGGTATGAAGAAGTGGCGGAAAAGGGCAACATTGGGGTGGACTCCGACAAAGTTTTCGCACAAATGTGCGAAAACTGCCATGGTCAGAACGGCATTGGGGGTGAAATCAAGGAGGCGGAAGCCGTAGGTGTTCATGATATCGCAGAAGAACTCCGAGAAGGGCGGGCGGAGCCCGCAATAGAAGAACAGCGCGAAGAATGGGTACCCGTTTGGAGCCAGTTCCGAAGCAGCGGCCGGGAGTACGCTCGTGCGCGGATGCGCCCGCGTCTCCGTCGCCCAAAAGAGGTAGAAGTACTCCCTCAGCTCCTTCACGCCGAGCTGGGGGGAGAAGATCGCCCGCTCCTTCCGCAGCGCCGCGAGCCGCTGCGCCTCGGCCGACTTCACGCCCTTTCCCTTGTCGGCTTTCGGAGCCATGGCGGAGGTAGTGGGGGAGGTCGACGGCGTTGGTGATGCTGGTGGCAATGGGGGGCGGAGCGCTGCTCTCTCGGCTTCGAGAAGAAGGGGGGAGCGGCGGAGGTTCGTGAAGATGGAGTAGTAGCAACCAGCGAGGGGGAACGAACTGCCCCTGTTTCCTCTGCTTATAAAGAGGGACGGGGCGGACGTTTCGCCCTTCCGAATAAAGAACCACCCACGATCTCTCCCACGATGCCGCATTCAACGCGTGCCATTAGGGGAGAACATGGTGGATACAGAGCGAGATTCGGCGTGGCCCAGTCCACATGTGCCCGTGCCCTGTCTTGGGCCTGGCCCAACAGCGCTCGGCACCGTGTCTGGCCCAGGCCCGGGGGCTCCTGTCGGTGTACTAGAATAGGGGTACCCTAGTATCCCGAACTTGTGCACGGGCAGTTGCAGCACCCCGCGGCAAGGCTTGCCGGGCTAACACCAAGATCCTCCGTGGTTCCCTTGGAGCCATTCAAGAACAAAGTATTTAAGCTCAGGAGACAAGGCCCCGGCAAGAGGAGCTTGCCGGGAAGGCCAACCAAGGCACTCCAAGGAACTTGCCGCGACACGCCACGCGCTCCGGCAAGGCAACAAGGCCCCGGCAAGAGGAGCTTGCCGGGAAGACCAACCAAGGTACCTCGAGGCCCGGTGAGCGGCAAGCTTTCGGACCCGACAAGATAACAGCAGCGGCAAGGCGCTTGCCGCGGCAGGCGGCCACTCTATGCCCACGCTCCAGCGCATCCACCAACGTGTCGCTCTGGGGGCCTCTCCAGGCGCGCGTGGCGGGAGGCTGTGCAGCCAGCGGTGCGCAGTGGCATGCGAAGCTGACAAGATCACCATCGCGGCGAACGGTGGCGTCCCTAACGGCCCTTTTCTGCACTGTTTGGGCGACTCAGACGGGTAGTTAATGCCCTTGTCCCCTGCCGTCAGGGTTAGGTAGGGTGCACTGTACAAGTAACTGTACCAACCACCTCACTTTTTACATTTGTACCCTTCTCTGCGTTGCCACCTGTCGGTGACCCCTTTAGCGTATAAAAGGAGGCCCATGCGCAACGTAGAGGGGGTTCGCGAGGTTCGACTCATTCGTAACCTAGAAAAACACTACGCTCTCTCTCTGGAGCAAGAACACAAGATAATCAAACAAGCAGCAGTAGGAGTGTTATCTCTCCGGAGAGCTCCGAAGCTGGGTAAATTGCTCGTGTGCTTCGCCTCGATCTGCTCTTCGTGTGATCTCCGCCCCCCGCCGAACCGAAAGGGGCCCGGTCCGCGGGCCCCATAGGTGTTCGTGGATTCAGTTTCCCCGACAGTGATGTTCACATATCGTACACAGTTCTAAATAAGGGACCATGTCTGATGACACTTTGTGCGCCAGTTTTTTTGCTAAAGCGATTCGAAATTTTCGGCTTCCGCGGAAATATCTACCTCCCTGCCCCCCCTTACCAAAAGACACATTTTCCTTGTTTCCGCCTTCCTTTCCAAGTTGAAACCTTCACTCCTTGCTTGCAGCGCCGCCTCCTCGCCGGCGACCCTCCTTCATGCCGCTCGACCTCGTCTATCTAGGCAGGTAATCCACACCCGACCCCCATCCTCCTCCTCCTTCCACATCCCACATGCTCCGACCGCCGGCACGAGCGCGACACCTTCCTCCCAAAGCACCAACCCCTCCAAAAAATAAGCGCCACCCTAAGCCATGGTGAACGCAGTATAGCCAGGATCTCAAGGAGCATTTGGCAGCGGAGAAGCAAATCGCAGCCGGACGCACGGATGAGGTCGCGGTGGCTGCCATTCGTGCCAACCCCCAGATCTTGGAGGAGCACCTTGCCATTTGCTAGCTACTCCGGTTAAGCATGCTTGGTTTACCCATTGCATGTGTTGCTCATGCCTTTCCTTCACAAATTCTAGTGAATTGTGCTATCTAATTTTACCATGCAATTTGTTGCTCTAGTGTATATGTTTTATATGTCGTGCAGTGTGGTGCTCACTTATTAACTGTTTGGTTCAATTATGCAAATGTGATGTTCAATTCTTCAGGCTGCAATTTTGTATTGTCTTCCATGTGAGAAATAAATCAAATTTATCTTTACAAAATACATGAGAAACGAATACAATTGCTATATTTCCAAGTTGTCAAGCATGCTTGGTTTGGTTATACATTGTGCAATGTGATGCTCAATTAACATTTGGTTCTTTTGTGTTGTGGTGTTTAGTTAACTGTTTGCTTCAATTCTGCAATGCGATGTTCAATAGTTGTGGGTGCATTCTGTTATTGTATACTATGCGAGGAATAAATTGAATTTGGTTGTAGTTAATACATGATAAACAAATACAATTGCTATATTTCCAAGTTGTTAAGCATTCTTGGTTTGGTTAACTGTCTGTACTTCTATTAGGAGTATGTTATATTGTGCAATGTGGTGACAGTTAATGTTTGGTTGTTTTGGTGTTTAGTTAGCTACTTAGTTCAATTCTGCAATGCAATGTCCAATTGTCGTGGGTAGAATTTTGTATTGTTGTGCAAGTGAGGAATAAATCGAATTTGGCTGCACTTAATACATGAGAAACATATACAAGTGCTATATTTCCTAGTTCTTAATCATGCTTGGTTTGGATAAATGGGTTTTCCATGTGGCTTGAATTAATCTGATGAATCTGCAATGTGCTTATTTTTCATCAACATATTTTACTGATAGCATGTGAACCCTTACTTAACCCGATGACTAACTACCTTATATGTGTTGCAGGGAAACAATGGGAAGCACTGAGGTTTACAATCAAGGTTAGCATGTGCATGGTCCATTGTCTAATAGCACATTATTGTGCAATTGTAGGAACCATAATATTTAGGTTTTTAACAATTTGGTCTTGCACATGTAGGTCCTGCTGTCAGAGGTTTTGACCAACTGTTCGACCCTTTTTGCATATGGGGAAATGAGTTGTCCATGAATATCAATCAAATCAAGAAACTCAGAAAGATTGTTAGGACAAAGAAATTAGCGACAAAAAACAACAAGATCTTTGTCTGCACAATGAAGAAGACATCAATTCACTACAAGATGGTACTAACTATTATACCTTGCCTATTTTTATTCCTTTGCCCCATTTCCAATATAGAGAAGATATTATGCACATCCTTGTTTTCAGGCCTTTCCAAAGCAGTTCACTGATGATTACCTCTCAAACCACCTCTATGGTCAGGAGGCGAGGAAGGTTTTCATACAACACCCACGGTTCAATATTGAAGTGTTCCTGAAGAGGACAAAGGATGGATGGTCAATCATCCACAGGCACTAGCCTATAGTTGCAAAGACCTTCAACATGAATGAAGGCTCAATATTCGCCTTCTGCTTCAGCTGTTTCCCAGATGAGATGCATCTGTTTATATACCGTCTATGATGCTAATTTCGAAAGGTTCTACATGTTGCATGTGAAACTTGGTGCCGGTGCATTTGTGTAATGGGGTAGCTGAGTGCTGAAGCTATATCAGGTTGTACTCTAATGTATTTCAATTATGAAATTCTGCTTCCTTAATATGGAAATGAAATATATTATGTGCTTAATATGAATTTCAATTAGATTAATAAATGTATTATTAATAATAGGACAATTAGCCTGCTAATGGTGAATTAGCTTGCTAATTGGGTTTTGCTATTGGAAACAGTTATTGAAAAGATAACGTGGGCGATGACCTCAGGCAACGCATACAGTTTCTAGGAATAAACTGTGTTGGATCAATGAACAATCACACACGACTTTCTCTTGAAAATTGTTTGCATTAGGCCACCTTACGCAAACGTTTACCACATAAAAACTGTGTGTGATGGACACCCTTTGGCACAAAGTTTCTTCTATGCATCGTGTGTGATGCATTCAATAACGCAAAAGATAAAATTGTTATTATCGTGTGCAATGGCAACACTATCACAAACGATTTAACGGGGAAAATTGTGTGTGATGTACCTATGAACGGAAACGTTTTCCTTGGAGTGACTGTGTGGGATGTACATACGAACGGAAACATTTAGTGGGGACTGACTGTGTGGGATGTACTTGCGACCAGAATCAATTTTGCCTGTATAATTGTATTTCTTTTAGCTCTACTGTACGTATTTCTGTATTTGAGCGCTCGTCGGTCGCACACGAACTCATTTTGCCGAGCGTGTGTGCCAGGAGGGCATATCCCCGACGGTTTCTGGGTCATGTGGGAAGGACCCCCTATCGCCGTCACTCACTAGGCGACGGTTCCAAATGTCATCGCGGAAAGGGGTTAAAAACCGTTTGTATAGCACTGACGTGTACCAGTGCATTCGATTCTTTTGGTCTAGGTGGCCTAGATTGGATTTGACACTTCCCATGTCCACCTCGCCGTAGACCAGAGCACAGCCCCAAATCTTCTTCTTGTAACAAGTTTGTTATTATATATGAAGCAATCATAATCTCGAGCACTGATTTTCTATACACAACATTTACTCATTGACAGAAAATGGACCAAAAGATTAGTCCTAACATTTTCAAGCACAACAAATACAAATACTGGAGAAAAAGTATTCATTACATGATAAAATCTATCGCATGATCTTCCAGTTTTATTTGTTCATGAACTTATTCTTTCCCTAATAACAATGCAATCTCCGTCTCAAGGTTTTAATCTTGCATTCAATTCAATTCGTTCATTCCACAACAAACAAAATTTCTTGTTGGTGCTTGTCTCAAGGTTCGAGGCTTGAGGAGGGGATCTCGTGCTTACCATCCTTCTCGAAGAGGAGATCCCACTGGAGGAGGGGATCCAACCAGATGAGGCGAGCATGGGTCTCCACTCCTCAATCAGGCCAGAGGGAGCCGCCGTTGCCGCCGACGGAGCACATTGTGGTCAGATATGAGAGGGAGGGGCATCTAGATCGGGCTGGGGGAAGGGAGGGTGTGGCGACGATGGTGGTGGTAGATGGTGGTGCAGGGGGGAGATCGACCTACCACTAGTTGCCACTTTTGCGTGGCGAGGCGAGTCGGGCGGCTGGGTGGACTTTTGCCGGTGCTGATCATGGTGAATCCATGGGGCGCTGCGTAGGCGTGCTGGTGACCTTTCTTTTTTCCCAATCACGAACCATTATTTGGACGTGATTGCGGGTTAATTATAAAATACTATAGGGACATTTTCGCAAAAAGTGTGCGACGGTGAACCCGACTGACTCAATCCGTGATTTATTATTACGGAAAGATAGTTGCTCATGACATGCTTAAGTAGTTAGGAGTGGATAATGATTTATCTTAGATGTCAACATGCATTAAAATGGTTGTGACGTAGTATGATGATATGGTATCCTCCTCTAAATGTTTCAAGTGGCTTGACTTGGCACATGTTCACGCATGTAGTTCATTCAAAACCAACATAGCTTCCATGATATTTGATGTCTACTACACAACCTTCTTCTTGTAGACGTTGTTGGGCCTCCAAGTGCAGAGGTTTGTAGGACAGTAGCAAATTTCCCTCAAGTGGATGACCTAAGGTTTATCAATCCGTGGGAGGCGTAGGATGAAGATGGTCTCTCTCAAACAACCCTGTAACCAAATAACAAAGAGTCTCATGTGTCCCCAACACACCCAATACAATGGTAAATTGTATATGTGCACTAGTTCGGCGAAGAGATGGTGATACAAGTGCAATATGGATGGTAAATATAGGTTTTTGTAATCTGAAAATATAAAAACAGCAAGGTAGCAAGTGATAAAAGTGAGCACAAACGGTATTGCAATGCTAGGAAACAAGGCCTAGGGTTCATACTTTCACTAGTGCAAGTTCTCTCAACAATAATAACATAATTGGATCTTATAATTATCCCTCAACATGCAACAAAGAGTCACTCCAAAGTCACTAATAGCGGAGAACAAACGAAGAGATTATGGTAGGGTACGAAACCACCTCAAAGTTATCCATTCTGATCGATCTATTCAAGAGTCCGTAGTAAAATAACACGAAGCTATTCTTTCCATTCAATCTATCATAGAGTTCGTACTACAATAACACCTTAAGACACAAATCAACCAAAACCCTAATGTCACCTATATATATTCTGCTCCTTGGCGTTTTTAGGGTATATGGACATATATAGGCGGAAGAAGTCGGTCAGGGGAGCCACGAGGGGCCCACGAGGGTGGGGGGTGCGCCCAGGGTGGTAGGGCGCGCCTCCCTGCCTCGTGCCTCCCTCGAAGCTTCCCTGACGTCTACTCCAAGTCTCCTTCATTGCTTCCGTTCCAAAAATAAGTTCCGTGAAGTTTCAGGTCAATTGGACTCCGTTTGATTTTCCTTTTCTGCGATACTCTAAAACAAGGAAAAAAACAGAAACTAGCACTAGGCTCTAGGTTAATAGGTTAGTCCCAAAAGTCATATAAAATAGCATATAAATGCATATAAAACATCCAAGGTTGATAATATAATAGCATGGAACAATAAAAAATTATAGATACATTGGAGACGTATCAAGCATCCCCAAGCTTAATTCCTGCTCGTCCTCGAGTAGGTAAATGATAAAAACAGAATTTTTGATGTGGAATGCTACCTAACATATTTATCCATGTAGTTCTCTTTGCTGTGGAAAGAATATTAAGATCCATAAGATTCAAGACAAAAGTTTAATATTGACATAGAAACAATAATACTTCAAGCATACTAACAAAGCAATCATGTCTTCTCAAAATAACATGGCCAAAGAAAGCTATCCCTACAAAATCATATAGTCTGTCTATGCTCTATCTTCACCACACAAAATATTTAAATCATGCACAACCCCGATGACAAGCCAAGCAATTGTTTCATACTTCTGATGTTCTCAAACTTTTTCAATCTTCACACAATATATGAGTGTGAGCCATGGATATAGCACTATATGTGGAATAGAAGGGTGGTTGTGGAGAAAAAAAGGAAAAGATAGTCTCACATCAACTAGGCATCAACAGGCTATGGAGATGCCCATCAATAGATATCAATGTGAGTGAGTAGGGATTGCCATGCAACGGATGCACTAGAGCTATAAGTGTATGAAAGCACAACAAAAGAACTAATTGGGTGTGCATCCAACTTGCTTGCTCATGAAGACCTAGGGCAAATTTGAGGAAGCCCATCATTGGAATATACAAGCCAAGTTCTATAATGTAAAATTCCCACTAGTATATGAAAGTGACAACATAGGAGACTCTCTATCATGAAGATCACGGTGCTACTTTGAAGCACAAGTGTGGTAAAAGGATAGTAGCATTGCCCCTTCTCTCTTTTTCTCTCATTTCACCTTTTCCATTTTTCTCCCTTTTTTACTTGGGCCTTTTCTCTCTTTTTTATGGCCTCTTTTTTATTTTTTATTTTCGTCCGGAGTCTCATCCCGACTTGTGGGGAATCATAGTCTCCATCATCCTTTCCTCACTGGGACAATGCTCTAATAATGATGATCATCACACTTTTATTTACTTACAACTCAAGAATTACAACTCGATACTTAGAACAAAATATGACTCTATATGAATGCCTCCGGTGGTGTACCGGGATGTGCAATGACTCATGAGTGACATGTATGAAAGAATTATGAACGATGGCTTTGCCACAAATACGATGGCAACTACATGATCATGCGAAGCAATATGACAATGATGAAGCATGTCATAACAAACGGAACGGTGGAAAGTTGCATGGCAATATATCTTAGAATGGCTATGGAAATGCCATAATAGTTAGGTATGGTGGTTGTTTTGAGGAAGTTATATGGTGGGTTTATGGTACCGGCGAAAGTTGCGCGGTACTAGAGAGGCTAGCAATGGTGGAAGGGTGAGAGTGTGTATAACCCATAGACTCAACATTAGTCATAAAGAACTCACATACTTATTGCAAAAATCTATTAGTTATCAAAACAAAGTACCACGCGCATGCTCCTAGGGAGATAGATTGGTAGGAAAATACCATCGCTCGTCCCCGACCTCCATTCATAACGAAGACAATCAATAAATAAATCATGCTTCGACTTCATCACATAACGGTTCACCATACGTGCATGCTACGGGAATCACAAACTTTAACACAAGTATTTCTCAAATTCACAACTACACAACTATCATAAATCTAATATCACCATCTTCATATCTCAAAACAATTATCAAGTATCAAACTTCTCATAGTATTCAATGCACTTTATATGAAAGTTTTTATTATATCCCAGTTGGATGCCTATCATATTAGGACTAGTTTCATAACCAAAGCAAACTACCATGCTGTTATAAAGACTCTATAAGTGAAGCATGAGAGTTCATCTATTTCTAAAAAATAAAACCACCACCTTGCTCTAAGAAGATATAAGTGAAGCACTAGAGCAACGACAAACTAGTCCGAAAGATATAAGTGAAGATCAATGAGTAGTTGAATAATTATGCAACTATGTGAAGACTCTCTAACATCTAAGAATTTCAGATCTTGGTGTTTTATTCAAACAGCAAGAAAAGCAAAAGAAAATAAAATAACGCTCCAAGCAAAACACATATCATGTGGTGAATAAAAATATAGCTCCAAGTAAAGTTACCGATGAACGAAGACGAAAGAGGGATGCCTTCCGGGGCATCCCCAAGCTTAGGCTCTTGGTTGTCCTTGAATATTACCTTGGGGTGCCTTTGGCATCCCCAAGATTAGGCTCTTGCCACTCCGTATTCCATAGTCCATCGAATCTTTATGCAAAACTTGAAACTTGAAAATTTCACAACACAAAACTTAACAGAAAACTCGTAAGCTCCGTTAGTATAAGAAAATAAATCACCACTTAGGTACTGTTGTGAACTCATTCTAAATTCATATGGGTGTAATATATACTATATTCCAACTTCTCTATGGTTCATACCCTCCGATACTACTCATAGATTCATCGAAATAAGCAAACAACACATAGAAAACAGAATCTGTCAAAAACAGAAAAGTATGTAGTAATCTGTAGGTTTCGAATACTTATGTAACTCCAAAAATCCTGAGAAATTAGGAAGTCCTAGGCAATTTGTTTATTAATGTACTGCAAGTTGAATTGGTATTTTATATCGCTCTCTGGTAAGAAATGAAAATTATTATTGTGAGCACATACTTTCTGTTTTTTACAGCAAGATCAAATAACAATCACCCAAGAAGGTCCTAAAGGCTTTACTTGGCACAAACACTAATTAAAACATAAAACCACATCTAAACAGAGGCTAGATGAATTATTTATTACTAAACAGGAACAAAAAGCAAGGAACACAAATAAAATTGGGTTGCCTCCCAACAAGCGCTATCGTTTAACGCCCCTAGCTAGGCATGATGATTTCAATGATGCTCACATAAAAGATAAGAATTGTAACATAAAGAGATCATCATGAAGAATATGACTAGCACATTTAAGTCTAACCCTCTTCCTATGCATAGGGATTTTGTGAGCAAACAACTTATGGGAACAATAATCAACTAGCATAGGAGGGCAAAACAAGCATAACTTCAAAACTTTAAGCACATAGAGAGGAAACTTGATATTATTGCAATTCCTACAAGCACATGTTCCTCCCTCATAATAATTTTCAGTAGTATCATGAATGAATTCAACAATATAACCATCACATAAAGCATTCTTTTCATGATCTACAAGCCTAGAAAATTTACTACTCACCACAACTTCTTCTCATGAATAGTAGTGGGAGCAAACCCAGCAAAATAACTATCATGTGAGGCATAATACAATTGAAAACTAAAATCGTGATGACAAGATCCATGGTTATCATTAATCTTTATAGCATACATGTCATCACAATAATCATCATAGGTAGCAACTTTGTTCTCATAATCAATTGGAACCTCTTCCGAAATAGTGGATTCATCACTAAATAAAGTCACGACCTCTCCAAAAACACTTTCATCAATATAATCATCATAAATAGGAGGCATGCTTTCATCATAATAAATTTGCTCATCAAAACTTGGGGGACAACAAATATCATCTTCATCAAACATAGCTTCCCCAAGCTTGTGGCTTTGCATATCATTAGCATCATGGATATTCAAGGAATTCATACTTACAACATTGCAATCATGCTCATCATTCAAATATTTAGTGCCAAACATTCTAATTCATTCTTCTTCTAGCACTTGAGCACAATTATCGGAATCCTTATTTTCATGAAAGACATTAAAAAGATGAACCATATGAGGTACCCTTTATTCCATTTTTTGTAGTTTTATTTTATAGACTAAACTAGTGATAAAACAAGAAACTAAAAGATTCGATTGCAAGATTTAAAGATATACCTTAAGCGCTAACCTCCCCGGCAACGGCGCCAGAAAAGAGCTTGATGTCTACTACACAACCTTGTTCTTCTAGACGTTGTTGGGCCTCCAAGTGCAGAGGTTTGTAGGACATTAGAAAATTTCCCTCAAGTGGATAACCTAAGGTTTATCAATCCGTGGGAGACATAGGATGAAGATGGTCTCTCTCAAACAACCCTGCAACCAAATAACAAAGAGTCTCTTGTGTCCCCAACACACCCAATTCAATGGTAAATTGTATAGGTGCACTAGTTCGGCGAAGAGATGGTGATACAAGTGCTATATGGATTGTAGATATAGGTTTTTGTAATCTAAAAATATAAAAACAGCAAGGTAGCAAGTGATAAAAGTGAGCACAAACGGTATTGCAATGCTAGGAAACAAGGCCTACGGTTCATACTTTCACTAGTGCAAGTTCTCTCAACAATAATAACATAATTGGATCATATAACTATCCCTAAACATGAAACAAAGAGTCACTCCAAAGTCACTAATAGCAAAGAACAAACGAAGAGATTATGGTAGGGTATGAAACCACCTCAAAGTTATCCTTTTTGATCGATCTATTCAAGAGTCTGTAGTAAATAACACGAAGCTATTCTTTCCGTTCAATCTATCATAGAGTTCATACTACAATAACACCTTAAGACACAAATCAACCAAAACCCTAATGTCACCTAGATACTCCAATATCACCTCAAGTATCCGTGGGTATGATTATACGATATGCATCACACAATCTCAGATTCATCTATTCAACCAACACAAAGAACTTAAAAGAGTGCCCCAAAGTTTCTACCGGAGAGTCAAGACGAAAACGTGTGCCAACCCATATGCATAAGTTCACAAGGTCACGGAACTCGCAAGTTGATCACCAAAACATACATCAAGTGGATCATATGATATCCCATTGTCACCACAGAAGGCACGTGCAAAACATACATCAAGAGTTCTCAAATCCTTAAAGACTCAATCCGATAAGATAACTTCGAAGGGAAAACTGAATTCATCACAAGAGAGTAGAGGGGGAGAAACATCATAACATCCAACTATAATAGCAAAGCTCGTGATACATCAAGATCGTATCACCTCAAGAACATGAGAGAGAGAGATCAAACACATAGCTACTGGTACATACCCTCAGCCCCGAGGGAGAACTACTCCTTCCTCGTCATGGATAGCGCCGGGATGATGAAGATGGCCACCAGAGAGGGATTCCCCCCTCTGGCAGGGTGCCGGAATGGGTCTAGATTGGTTTTCGGTGGCTACGGAGGCTTCTGGCGGCGGAACTCCCGATCTATTCTTCTCCTTGGTGTTTTAGGGTATATGGACATATATAGGCGAAAGAAGTCGGTTAGGGGAGCCACGAGGGGCCCACGTGGGTGGGGGACGCGCCCAGGGATGTAGGGTGCTCCTCCCTGCCTCGTGCCTCCCTCGAAGCTTCCCTGATGTCTACTCCAAGTCTCCTGGATTGCTTCCATTCCAAAAATAAGTTCCGTGAAGTTTCAAGTCAATTGGACTCCGTTTGATTTTCCTTTTCTGCGATACTCTAAAACAAGGAAAAACAGAAACTGGCACTAGGCTCTAGGTTAATAGGTTAGTCCCAAAAATCATATAAAATAGCATATAAATACATATAAACATCCAAGGCTGATAATATAATAGCATGGAACAATAAAAAATTATAGATACGTTGAAGACGTATCAATATTTTTGTTCATGGTGCTTATATCCTACTCATGCTAGTATTCAATGTTAGTTGTTCATAATGCATGATCATGACCGTTTTCGCTCTCTAGTTGGTCGCTTCTCAACCTAACTACTAACCTTCGCCTGTACTAAGCGGGAATACTGCTTGTCCATCAAAATGCTTAAACCAAAGTTATTCTAGATGAGTCCACTATATCTACCTATATGCGGTATTACCCTGTCGTTCCAAGTAAATTTGCAAGTGCCACCTCTAAAAATTCAAATGAAAATTTGTTTTGTGTGCCCGGAGCGCTCATGGAAGGACAGGGGTGGTCAGTGGGTTATTGTAACACCCTGAGACTGACGCTCCAAAAGGATTCCAGTTATTTCATTGTCGTCGTGTGTTTTATTTGGCTTGTTGCATTTCATCATGGCATCATGTGCATTGCATCCGCATGTTTTCATAAAACTCGTCGCCGTGTGTAGTTGCCGCTTCTGCTTTTGTCTCTGGTGTCCTTTGTTAGACTAACTGAGTTTTTTTCGAGTCCTTCTTGTCTGACTGCCTAACATCTTTGCACAGTGCACAGACCCCATCACGCGCGTCCGAAAACTTCCCCGAACCCGAACCAGGCTGTCGTTACCGATGAGTCCAGATCATCTCCAGATATCCATAAAACATCTTCGGTTTCTTGTTGGACTCTCCTAACCTATTTATCTCGGACTGTCCGATTACGATTGGAGGGACCGATTAGCCCCTAACCTAACCACTCGCTATATATACCAGCCTAACCCTAGCCCCTAGTTTTCCCATCCATCATTTCCTCCCCGCCGCCGCAAAACCTTCACCTTCTCTCCTCATCGTTTTCCCCTACAGCCCAATCTCGATAGCCTCTTTCCATCCTCAGGATCCTCTCATTCCCCACCATGCCAACCATCAGCCACACCCATATCCAATCCATCCATGCAGCCCCGCGCCCGAGCTCGTCCTCGAGCATGACCCCGCCCCTGCTCAATGCTGGCAACCAGCTCTGTGCCTTGTCCTCGAGCTCGACCTGGCCTGCCTTCCTCACCCTCGTCCCTGACCTCCTCCTCGCCAAATCCCCATCACCCGGATCATCTGAGTCCTCGCCGAGTCGTCGGGCTCCTTCTCTGCCCCGGATCACAGGAGCTCGAGGGCCTCCGTGCTCCTCTGCTCCAGGAGCTCGTCCCCGCCGCTTTGACCTCCAGCGACCACTAGGTTGGTGCGGGAGTCCTAGACTACGGGGTCCTCGGGCGTCCGGCCTATAAGCCATGGGTCCGACTGGTGGGCTGTGAAGATACGAAGACCGAAGATTGCACCTGTGTCCGGATGGGACTATCCTTGGAGTGGAAGGCAAGCTTGGCGATCGGATATGTAGATTCCCTTCTTTGTAAGCGACCTTGTGTAACCCTAGATCCTCCCGGTGTCTATATAAACTAGAGGACTTAGTCCGGATAGGATATTCATTATCATAGCCATACAAGCTAGACATCCATTACGATCTTGAGGTAGATTAACTCTTGGAATACTCATATCCATCAATATCAATCAAGTAGTACGTAGGGTATTACCTCCATAGAGAGGGCCCGAACCTGGGTAAACATCGTGTCCCTTGTCTCCTATTACCATTGACCTTAGACACACAGTTCGGGACCCCCTACCCAAGATCCGCCGGTTTTGATACCGACATTGGTGCTTTCATTGAGAGTTCCTCTGTGCTGTCGCTAAAAGGTTTGATGGCCCCTTCAATCATCAAAATTGATGTTGTCCAAGGAGAACCCCCCCAGACAGATCTTCGTGTTCGGCGGCTTCACACTGCGGGCCAACTCGTTTGGCCATCTGGAGCAGATCTAAAGCTACGCCCCTGGCCATCAGGTCAGATTTGGGAGCTTGAACTATGTTGCGGACATCCGCGGAGACTTGATCTTTGCCGGATTTGAAACTGCAGTAGCCGCTCCTGGTCACCCCGATGACCATGACCTAAATCTGTCATCAGACCGCATCCAGGAGATCGCTCCTATAACCGCTCTGGCCTTTGACCCGGAGTAGACTACGCCATCTGCGGACGCCGAGCTTGATCATTCATCGATCTTCGAATTCAGCGCCGCAGACATCTTCCAACACTCGCCCTTGGGCGATGTGCTAAGTTCCTTAAAGAGCATGTCCTTGGCAAATGATTCACATCCGAACTATATCCAGCTCGAACCAGGGGCTGGCGGCGGAGAATTTTGCTTCCCACCCACCACACACTTCATAGCCACGGTCGAGGATTCGACCGATACACTTGATTACGACTCCGAGAAGATCGACCGTGCAATTGACGATACTTTCACCATCAGCGCCACCCTTGATGACAAATAGGAAAGCGTGCTCGTAGCCTTCCTGCGAGCAAATATCGATGTGTTCGCTTGGCAACCATCTTATATCCCCGGTGTTCCCAGGGAGTTAATCGAGCACCACCTTGCTGTCTTCCCACACGCCCGACCTGTCAACCAGAAAGTCCAGAAGCAGGCCTTGGAAAGGCAACAGTTCATTGCTGAGGAAATCAAGAAACTGGACACAGCTGGATTGGTTAGAGGAGTACTGCATCCTACATGGTTAGCAAATCTAGTGGTAGTCCGGAAGGCAAATGGGAAATGGAGGCTTTGCATTGATTTCACAGATCTCAACAAGGCTTCCCCGAAGGACCGATTTCCCTTGCTGCGTATCGACCAGATTGTGGATCCCACTTCAGGATGTGCTTTGCTCTCCTTTCTGGACACATACTCTGGATATCACCAGATGTTCATGTCCAAAGAAGATGAAGAGAAGACATCATTCATCACTCCATGTGGTATGTACTGCTTTATCCGCATGCCATTCAGACTAAAGAGTGCCGAGTCCACTTTTGCAAGAGCAGTTCAGATTGGTTTTGAGACATAGTTACACAGAAACATAGAAGCCTATATGGATGATATCGTGGTCAAAACCAAGGATAAGACCAGTCTTATCCAATATTTGGAGGAAACATTTGCTAATCTGCGCAAGATCAATTTGATGCTTAATCTGGATAAGTGTGTGTTTGGATTCCCCTCCGGCAAGCTGCTTGGTTTCTTCGTGTCCCATCGGGGGATCGAAGCTAACCCCGACAAGATCAAAGCCATCGAGCAGATTCAAGCACCAAGGACAGTTAAGGATGTGAGGCGCATGATGGGATGCGGTGCCGCCCTAAGTAGATTCATTTCCAAGTCTGTCGAGCGTGCCCTGCTGTTCTTTAAAATTTTGAAGAAGGTGGGGCCTATGAAGTGGACCCCAAAAGAAGATGCAGCTCCGCAGGAGTTGAAGGCCTACCTATCGACTGTGCCTACCTTGGTTGCACCCAAACCCCAAGAGCCTTTGTTGCTATACTTGGTGGTAACAAACCAAGTGGTCAGTGCGGCCTTGGTAGCACAGTGAGAAGTGGATGAGGCAGAAACTGGGCAGATAACGGCAGAGTCAGAAAAGGATCAGAACAACAATGAGCACGACAACGAGAGCAACCCCAAGGACGCGACAAGGAAGAAAGTGGTGCAGCGCCCTGTGTACTTCGTCAGCACCTTGTTACAAGGGGCTAGATCGAGGTACTATGGCATGCAAAAATTGATCTTTGGTCTCATTATGGCCTCAAGGAAACTACGCCACTACTTCCAAGCCCATGAGATCACGGTGGTCACTCGTTTTCCATTGCAAAGGATACTCCAAAACCCTAAGGCTACCGGCAGAATAGTGGAGTGGGCTTTGGAGTTATCCAGCGTTGGTTTGAAGTTTGAGAGCACATCAACTATTCAGAGCAGGGCGCTGGCAGATTTTATTGTAGAATGGACGCCAACCCCTGATGAGGAAGTGACAGAGACAACTATCCCGGGCAAGGAATCACCCAAAGAATGGATTACATATTTTGATGGTGCTTTTTTCCCTACAAGGTACAGAGACTGGCATGCTTCTTGTTGCCCCCTCAGTGGAGCACTTGAAGTACGTCGTCCAAATGCACTTTGCCCGGGAAGAAGCCACCAACAATACAACTGAGTATGAATGGCTCCTTGTCGGGCTCAGAATTGCACCAGAATTGGGAATCAAGAAGTTGATCATACGAGGAGATTCACAGCTTATGGTGAGACAAGTCAACAAGGATTATCAAAGCCCATTGATGGAAGCATACGTTGAGGAAATAATGAGATTGGAGGAGCACTTTGATGGGTTGCAAACAAAGCACGTGCCCCATGCGAAAAAACTGCATAGCTGATTACCTGTCAAAGTGTGCTGCGCAGAAGCTTCCTGTGGAACTAGGAACTTTTGTTCTCCATCTCTCTCAGCCCTCCGTATCACCAGCCATAATGGCCCGGAAAAGGAGAAAGTTGGACTACGATAATCCTCTCCCGGTCGAGTCGTCCGCTCCCGGCAGAGACCCTATGGGAAACAACTCCTCACAGCTTGCCGGACCAACCCCTCCAGCCGGGCCTATGGACCCCACGAACGAGACTAGTGCACCCGCAGCAGAGGAGGTGCCGCTAGTCCTCGTTGCGGAGTCCCAGGCTTCAACTTGGGCAAGGCACATCGTCTGCTTCCTCCAAACTAGAGAACTTCCCGACGACCAAGATGAAGCTAAGAAACTAGCCCGGAGGGCTTGTATGTATCAGTTTGTCGATGCACTCTATACAGAAGGAGGCCCAACGGTGTGAAATTGAAGTGTGTCTGCTGGGAGGATGGAAAGGAACTGCTGGCTGAGATTCACAGAGGAATGTGCGGCTCACACATTGGGTCAAGGGCATTAGTTGGGAAAGCATTCGAGCACTTGAGCACAATTTTCCTTTCCATCACTCTCACGAAAATACTAAAAAGATGAACTGTATGAGGCAAACTCAATTCCATTTTTTTGTAATTTTCTTTTATAAACTAAACTAGTGCTAAAACAAGAAACTAAAAGATTCGATTGCAAGATCTAAAGATATACCTTCAAGCGGTAACCTCCCCGGCAATGGCGCCAGAAAAGAGCTTGATGTCTACTATACAACCTTCTTCTTGTAGAAGTTGTTGGGCCTCCAAGTGTAGAGGCTTGTAGGACAGTAGCAAATTTCCCTCAAGTGGATGACCTAAGGTTTATCAATCTATGGGAGGCGTAGGATGAAGATGGTCTCTCTCAAACAACCCTGTAACCAAATAACAAAGAGTCTGTTGTGTCCCCAACACACCCAATACAACGGTAAATTGTATAGGTGCACTAGTTCGGCGAAGAGATGGTGATACAAGTGCAATATGGATGGTAGATAATGGTTTTTGTAATCTGAAAATATAAAAACAGCAAGGTAACTAATGATAAAAGTGAGCACAAACAGTATTGCAATGTGTTGAAACAAGGCCTAGGGTTCATACTTTCACTAGTGCAAGTCCTCTCAACAATAATAACATAATTGGATCATATAACTATCCCTCGACATGCAACAAAGAGTCACTCCAAAGTCACTAATAGCGGAGAAAAACGAAGAGATTATGGTAGGTACGAAACCACCTCAAAGTTATCCTTTCTGATCGATCTATTCAAGAGTCCGTAGTAAAATAACATGAAGCTATTCATTCCGTTCAATCTATCATAGAGTTCATACTAGAATAACACCTTAAGACACAAATCAACCAAAACCCTAATGTCACCTAGATACTCCAATGTCACCTCAAGTATCCGTGGATATGATTATACGATATGCATCACACAATCTTAGATTCATCTATTCAACCAACACAAAGAACTTCAAAGATTGCCCCAAAGTTTCTACCGGAGAGTCAAGACGAAAACATGTGCCAACCCCTATGCATAAGTTCACGAGGTCACAGAACTCGCAAGTTGATCACCAAAACATACATCAAGTGGATCACATGATATCCCATTGTCATCACAGATGAGCATGTGCAAGACATACATCAAGTGTTCTCAAATCCTCAAAGACTCAATCTGATAAGATAACTTCAAAGGGAAAACTCAATTCATCACAAGAGAGTAGAGGGGGAGAAACATCATAAGATCCAAATATAATAGCAAAGCTCGCGATACATCAAGATCGTGCCGACTCAAGAACAGGAGAGAGAGATCAAACACATAGCTACTGGTACATACCCTCAGCCCCGAGGGTGAATGAGGGAGTCCTGGATTAGGGGGTCTCTGGACAGCCGGACTATATCCTTTGGCCGGACTGTTGGACTATGAAGATACGAGATTGAAGACTTCGTCCCGTGTCCGGATGGGACTCTACTTGGCGTGGAATACAAGCTAGGCAATATGGATATACATATCTCCTCCTTTGTAACTGATACGTCCATTTTGCATCATGCTTTTATATCAATATTTATTGCATTATGGACTGTTATTTCACTTTATGTCACAATACTTATGGCTATTCTCTCTTATTTTACAAGGTTTACATATGGAGGGAGAATGCCGGCAGCTGGAATTCTGGGTTGGAAAAGGGGCAAATATTAGAGACCTATTCTGCGCAACTCCAAAAGTCCTGAAACTCCACGGAACATCTTAAAACAAATAAAGAAAAATCCTCGCCAAAGATGAAGGCCAGGGGGCCCACACCCTGCTCACGAGGGTGGGGGGCGCCCCCCTAGGGCGCCCCCCTACCTCGTGGGCCCCCTGGTGGCTCTCCGACGCCCATCTTCTCCTATATAAAGTCTTTCGATGAGAAAAAATAAGGAGGAACTTTTCGGGACGAGACTCCGCCGCCACGAGGCAGAACCTTGGCGAAACCAATCTAGAGCTCCGACAGAGCTGTTCTGCTGGGGATACTTCCCTCCGGGAGGGGTAAATCATCACCATCGTCATCACCAACGCTCCTCTCATCGGGAGAGGGCAATCTCCATCAACATCTTCACCAACACCATCTCATCTCCAAACCCTAGTTCATCTCTTGTATCCAATTCTTGTCTCAAAGTCTGGGATTGGTGCTAGTAGGTTGCTAGTAGTGTTGATTACTCCTTGTAGTTGATGCTAGTTAGTTTATTTGGTGGAAGATCATATGTTCAGATCCTATATGCATATTATTACCCCTCTGATTATGAACATGAATATGCTCTGTGAGTAATTATGTTTGTTCCCGAGGACAAGGGAGAAGTCTTGCTATTAGTAGTCATGTGAATTTGGTATTCGTTTGATATTTTGATAAGATGTATGTTGTCTAGCCTCTAGTGGTGTTATGTGAACGTCGACTACATAACACTTCACCATTATTTGGTCCTAGAGGAAGGCATTGGGAAGTAATAAGTAGATGATGGGTTGCTAGAGGGACAGAAGCTTAAACCCTAGTTTATGCGTTGCTTCGTAAGGAGCTGATTTGGATCCACATGTTTCATGCTATGGTTAGGTTTACCTTAATACTTTTGTTGTAGTTGCGGATGCTTGCAATAGAGGTTAATCATAAGTGGGATGCTTGTTCAAGTAAGAACAGCACCCAAGCACCGGTCCACCCACATATCAAATTATCAAAGTACCAAACGCGAATCATATGAACGTGATGAAAACTAGCTTGACGATATTCCCATGTGTCCTCGCGAGCGCTTTTCCTATTATAAGAGTTTGTTCTGGCTTGTCCTTTGCTACAAAAAGGATTGGGCCACCTTTCTGCAGTTTATTTACTTTTGTTACTTGTTGCTTGTTACAATTTATCCTATCACAAAACTATCTATTACCACTTATTTCAGTACTTGCAGAGAATACCTTGCTGAAAACCGCTTATCATTTCCTTCTGCTCCTCGTTGGGTTCGACACTCTTACTTATCGAAAGGACTACAATAGATCCCCTATACTTGTGGGTCATCAAGACTCTTTTCTGGCGTCGTTGCCGGGGAGTGTAGCACTTTTGGTAGGTGGAATTTGGTAAGGAAAAATTTATATAGTGTGCTGAAATTTACTGTCACTTGCTACTATGGAAAGTAATTCTCTGAGGGGCTTGTTCGGGGTATCTTCACCCCGTCCATTAGAGAAAAGAGTTGCTCCTCAACCTACTGAACCTATTGAAAATGAAAATCCTTTTGAATTTCCTTTGGGTATGATGGAAAAACTGCTAGCTAACCCTTTTACAGGAGATGGAACAAAGCATCCTGATGAGCACTTAATATATGTGGATGAAGTTTGTGGATTATTTAAGCTTGCAGGTATACCCGATGATGTTGCTAAGAAGAAGGTCTTCCCTTTATCTTTGAAGGGAGACGCATTGATATGGTATAGGCTATGTGATGATATGAGATCATGGGACTATAAAAGATTGAAGTTGAAATTTCATCAAAAGTATTACCCTATGCATCTTGTTCATCGTGATCGCAATTATATATATAATTTCTGGCCTCGCGAAGGAGAAAGCATCGCTCAAGCTTGGGGGAGGCTTAAATCAATGTTATATTCATGCCCCAATCATGAGCTCTCAAGAGAAATGATTATTCAAAATTTATATGCTCAGCTTTCTGAAAACAATCGCACCATGCTCGATACTTCTTGTGCTGGCTCTTTTATGATGAAGACTACTGAATTCAGATGGAATTTATTGGATAGAATTAAATGCAACTCTGAAAATTGGGACCTGGACGAAGGTAAGGAGTCAGGTATGACACCTAAGTTTGATTGTGTTAAATCTTTTATGGACAGCGATATTTTCCGTAAGTTTAGCACTAAATATGGACTTGACTCTGAGATAGTAGCTTCTTTCTATGAATCTTTTGCCACGTATGTTGATCTCCCTAAGGATAAGTGGTTTAAATATCATCCTCCCATAGAAGTAAGAGTAGCTGCACCTATTAAAGTTGAAGAAAAGACTGTCACTTATAATGATCCTATTGTTCCTACTTCTTATGTTGAGAAACCACCTTTCCCTTTTAGAATAAAGGATCATGCTAAAGCTTCAACTGTTGTTCGTAAAAGAAATATTAGAACTTATACACCTCCTGAGCAAGTTAAAGTAGAACCTAATATTGCTATTGTTAAAGATCTCTTGTCTGATAATATGGAAGGGCATGTGATTCAGTTCGAAGGTGAAACTGCTAGAATTGCTAAGCCTTGTGATAAAGATAAACATAGACCTGTGGTAGGCGTGCCTGTTATTTCTGTTAAAATAGAAGATCATTGTTATCATGGCTTATGTGATATGGGTGCTAGTGCTAGTGTAATACCTATTGACTTATACGAAGAAATCAAGAATGAAATTGCACCTGCTGAGTTAGAAGGTATTGATGTCACAATTAAACTTGCCAAGAGAGATACTATTTCACCAATTGTAATTGTTAGAGATGTTGAAGTCTTGTGTGGGAAAACTAAATATCCTGCTGATTTTCTTGTTCTTGGTTCCCCACAAGATAGCTTTTGTCCCATTATATTTGGTAGACCCTTCTTAAATACTGTCAATGCTACCATAGACTGCACAAAGAATGTTGTTACTATTGGCTTGGATGATATGGTTCATGAGTTTAATTTCTCTAAATTTAGTAAACAACATCGTGAGGAAGAATTACCTAGTAAGGATGAAATTATTGGTATTGCTTCTATTGCCGTACCTCCTAGTGATCCTTTAGAACACTATTTGCTAGACCATGAGAATGATATGTTCACGAATGAAGGAAGGGAAATAGATGAAATATTCTTTAAACAGGAACCTATTCTGCAACATAATTTGCCTGTTGAAATTTTAGGGGATCCTCCTCCACCCAAGGGTGATCCCGTGTTTGAGCTTAAACCGTTGCCTGATAATCTTAAAGATGCTTATCTTGATGAAAAGAAGATATATCCTATTATTATTAGTGCTAACCTTTCAGAGCATGAAGAAGAAAGATTATTCAAAAATCTGAAGAAGCATCGTACTGCTATTGGATATACTCTTGATGATCTTAAGGGCATTAGTCCCACTCTATGTCAACATAAAATAAATTTGGAAGCAAATTCCAAACCAGTTCGTGATCCTCAACGACGTCTGAATCCTAAAATGAAAGAGGTGGTAAGAAAAGAAATACTCAAGCTTCTCGAGGCAGGTATAATCTATCCCGTTGCTGATAGTGAGTGGGTAAGTCCTGTCCATTGTGTCCCTAAGAAGGGAGGTATTACTGTTGTTCCTAATGATAAAGATGAATTGATTCCACAAAGAATTATGACAGGTTATAGGATGGTAATTGATTTCCGTAAATTAAAGAAAGCTACTAAAAAAGATCATTACCCCTTACCTTTTATTGATCAAATGCTAGAAAGATTATGCAAACATACACACTATTGCTTTCTAGATGGTTATTTTGGTTTCTCTCAAATACTTGTGTCGGCTAGAGATCAATCAAAGACTAGTTTTACATGCCCTTTTGGTACTTTTGCTTATAGATGTATGCCTTTTGGTTTATGTAATGCACCTGCTACCTTTCAAAGATGCATGATGGCTATATTCTCTGACTTTTGTGAAAAGATTTGTGAGGTTTTCATGGACGACTTTTCCGTCTATGGTTCCTCTTTTGATGATTGCTTGAGCAATCTTGATCGAGTTTTGCAGAGATGTGAAGAAACTAATCTTGTCTTGAATTGGGAAAAGTGCCACTTTATGGTTAATGAAGGTATTGTCTTGGGGCACAAATTTTCTGAAAGAGGTATTGAAGTTGATAAAGCCAAGGTTGATGCTATTGAAAAGATGCCATGTCCCAAGGACATCAAAGGTATAAGAAGTTTCCTTGGTCACGCCGGATTTTACAGGAGGTTCATTAAGGACTTCTCAAAAATTTCTCGGCCTCTGACTAGTTTATTGCAAAAAGATATGCCATTTGTCTTTGATGATGATTGTGTAGAAGCATTTGAAATACTTAAGAAAGCATTAGTCTCTGCACCTGTTGTTCAGCCACCTGATTGGAATTTACCCTTTGAAATTATGTGTGATGCTAGTGATTATGCTGTAGGTGCTATTCTAGGGCAAAGAGTTGATAATAAATTAAATGTTATTCATTCTGCTAGTAAGTCTCTAGACAATGCTCAAAGAAATTATGCTACTACTGAAAAAGAGCTTTTAGCAGTTGTATTTGCTTATGGTAAGTTCAGATCTTATATTGTTGATTCTAAAGTAACTATTCAAACTGATCATGCTGCTATTAAATATCTTATAGAAAAGAAAGATGCTAAACCTAGACTTATTAGATGGGTTCTCTTGCTACAATAATTTGATTTGCATATTGTTGATAGAAAGGGAGCTGAGAACCCCGTTGCAGACAACTTGACTAGGTTAGAAAATATTCTTCATGACCCACTACCTATTAATGATAGCTTTCCTAATGAACAATTAAATGTTATAAGTACTTCTTGCAGTACTCCATGGTATGCTGATTGTGCTAATTATATTGTTGCTAAGTTTATACCACCTAGCTTCACATACCAGCAAAACAAAAAGTTTTTCTATGATTTAAGACATTACTTTTGGGATGATCCACATCTTTATAAAGAAGGAGTAGATGGTGTTATTAGACGTTGTGTACCTAAGCATGAACAGGAACAGATCCTATGCAAGTGTCATTCTGAGGCTTATGGAGGACACCACGCTGGAGATAGAACTGCACATAAGGTATTGCAATCTGTTTTTATTGGCCTACTCTGTTCAAGGATGCCCGTAAGTTTGTCTTGTCTTGTGATGAATGTCAAAGAATTGGTAATATTAGTAGACGTCAAGAAATGCCTATGAATTATTCACTCATTATTGAACCATTTGATGTTTGGGGCTTTGATTATATGGGACCTTTTCCCGCTTCTAATGGATAGACACATATTTTAGTTGTTGTTGATTACGTTACTAAGTGGGTAGAAGCTATTCCAACTAGTAGTGCTGATCATAACACTTCTATTAAAATGCTTAAAGAAGTTATTTTCCCGAGGTTTGGAGTCCCTAGATACTTAATGACTGATGGTGGTTCACACTTTATTCATGGTGCTTTCCGTAAAATTCTTGCTAAATATGATGTTAATCATAGAATTGCATCTCCTTATCACCCTCAGTCTAGTGGTCAAGTAGAGTTGAGAAATAGAGAGCTCAAATTAATTTTGCAAAAGACTGTTAATAGGTCTAGAAAGAATTGGTCCAAGAAACTTGATGATGCATTATGGGCTTATAGAACTGCATACAAAAATTCTATGGGTATGTCTCCATATAAAATGGTTTATGGAAAAGCATGTCACTTACCTCTCGAACTAGAACATAAGGCATATTGGGCTATTAAGGAGCTCAATATGATTTTAAACTTGCCGGTGAGAAGAGGTTATTTGATATTAGCTCATTTGATGAATGGAGAACCCAAGCTTATGAAAATGCCAAGTTGTTTAAAGAAAAAGCTAAAAGATGGCATGACAAAAGGATACAAAAGCGTGAGTTTAATATAGGTGATTATGTATTGCTATACAACTCTCGTTTAAGATTTTTTGCAGGAAAACTACTCTCTAAATGGGAAGGACCCTATGTTATCGAAGAGGTCTATCGTTCCGGTGCCATAAAAATCAACAACTTCGAGGGCACAAATCCGAAGGTGGTAAATGGTCAAAGAATCAAACATTATATCTCAGGTAATCCCATAAATGTTGAAACAAATATTATTGAAACCGTAACCCCGGAGGAATACATAAGGGACACTTTCCGGAACGTTTCAGACTCTGAAAAGGAATAGGTATGTGGTACGGTAAGTAAACCGACTCCAAAACAATTTTTAAGGCAATATTTCTCCGTTTTGGAATATTTAGAAAAATAGAAAAATAAGTAGCAATCTGGGAAGGACTCGAGGGCCCCACGAGGTGTTGGGGAACGTTGCAGAAAACAAAAATTTTCCTACTCGTTTCACCAAGATCATCTAGGAGTTCATCTAGCAACGAGTCATTGGATGCATCTACGTACCTTGTAGATCGCGAGCAGAAGCGTTCAAAGAACGGGGATGATGTAGTCGAACACGACGTGATTCGAATCACCGGAGATCCTAGCACCGAACGGACCGCACCTCCGCGTTCAACACACGTACGGAACAGCCACGTCTCCTCCTTCTTGATCCAGCAAGGGAGGGAGGAGAGGTTGAGGGAGATGGCACCAGCAGCAGCACAACGGCGTGGTGTTGATGGAGCTGCAGTACTCCGGCAGAGCTTCGCTAAGCACTATGGAGGTTGAGGAGGTGTTGGGGAGGGAGAAGGAGGCAACCAAAGGCCAAGGACTCAAGGTATGAAGTCCCTCCTCTCCCCCACTATATATAGGGGTGCCAAGGGGGGGTGGCCGGCCCTAGGAGATCCAATCTCCTAGGGGGTGCGGCGGCCTAGGGGGGTTTCCCTCCCCCCCAAGGCACCTAGGAGGTGCCTTACCCTCCTAGGACTCTTGCCCCCTTGAACCCTAGGCGCATGGGCCTATGTGGGGCTGGTGCCCTTGGCCCATTAGGCCAAGGCGCACCCCCTTGCAGCCCATGTGGCCCCCCGGGGCAGGTGGACCCACCCGGTGGACCCCCGGGACCCTTCCGGTGGTCCCGGTACAATACCGATAACCCCGAAACTTGTCCCGATGCCCGAAACAGGACTTCCCATATATAAGTCTTTACCTCCGGACCATTCCGGAACTCCTCGTGACGTCCGGGATCTCATCCGGGACTCCGAACAACATTCGGGTTACTGCATATACATATCCCTACAACCCTAGCGTAACCGAACCTTAAGTGTGTAGACCCTACGGGTTCGGGAGACAAGCAGACATGACCGAGACGACTCTCTGGTCAATAACCAACAGCGGGATCTGGATACCCATGTTGGCTCCCACATGCTCCACGATGATCTCATCGGATGAACCACGATGTCGAGGATTCAATCAACCCCGTACGCTATTCCCTTTGTCTATCGATATGTTACTTGCCCGAGATTCGATCGTCGGTATCCCAATACCTCGTTCAATCTCGTTACCGGCAAGTCACTTTACTCGTACCGTAATGCATGATCCCGTGACCAGACACTTGGTCACTCTGAGCTCATTATGATGATGCATTACCGAGTGGGCCCAGTGATACCTCTCCGTCATACGGAGTGACAAATCCCAGTCTTGGTCCATGTCACCCAACAGACACTTTCGGAGATACCCGTAGTCTACCTTTATAGTCACCCAGTTACGTTGTGACGTTTGGCATACCCAAAGCACTCCTACGGTATCCGGGAGTTACACGATCTCATGGTCTAAGGAAAAGATACTTTGACATTGCAAAACTCTAGCAAACGAACTATACGATCTTGTGCTATGTTTAGGATTGGGTCTCGTCCATCACATCATTCTCCCAATGATGTGATCTCGTTATCAATGACATCCAGTGTCCATAGTCAGGAAATCATGACTATCTGTTGATCAACGAGCTAGTCAACTAGAGGCTCACTAGGGACATGTTGATGTCTGTTATTCACACATGTATTACGATTTCCGGATAACACAATTATAGCATGAATAAAGACAATTATCATGAACAAGGAAATATAATAATAATGCTTTTATTATTGCCTCTAGGGCATATTTCCAACAGTCTCCCACTTGCACTAGAGTCAATAATCTAGTTACATTGTGATGAATCGAACACCCATGGAATTCTGGTGTTGATCATGTTTTGCTCTAGGGAGAGGTTTAGTCAACGGATCTGCTACATTCAGGTCCGTATGTACTTTACAAATCTCTATGTCTCCATCTTGAACATTTTCACGAATGGAGTTGAAGCGACGCTTGATGTGCCTTGTCTTCTTGTGAAACCTGGGCTCCTTGGCAAGTGCAATAGCTCCAGTGTTGTCACAGAAGAGCTTGATCGGCCCCGACGCATTCGGTATGACTCCTAGGTCGGTGATGAACTCCTTCACCCATATTGCTTCATGTGCTGCCTCCGAGGCTGCCATGTACTCCGCTTCACATGTAGATCCCGCCACGACGCTTTGCTTGCAACTGCACCAGCTTACTGCCCCACCATTCAAAATATACACGTATCCGGTTTGTGACTTAGAGTCATCCAGATCTGTGTCGAAGCTAGCGTCGACGTAACCCTTTACGACGAGCTCTTCGTCACCTCCATAAACGAGAAACATTTCCTTAGTCCTTTTCAGGTACTTCAGGATATTCTTGACCGCTGTCCAGTGTTCCTTGCCGGGATTACTTTGGTACCTTCCTACCAAACTTACGGCAAGGTTAACATCAGGTCTGGTACACAGCATGGCATACATAATAGAACCTATGGCTGAGGCATAGGGGATGATGCTCATCTCTTCTATATCTTCTGCCGTGGTCGGACATTGAGCTGAGCTCAATTTCATACCTTGTAACACAGGCAAGAACCCTTTCTTGGATTGATCCATATTGAACTTCTTCAATATCTTATCAAGGTATGTGCTTTGTGAAAGACCTATGAGGCGTCTTGATCTATCTCTATAGATTTTGATGCCTAATATATAAGCAGCTTCTCCAAGGTCCTTCATTGAAAAACTTTTATTCAAGTAGACCTTGATGCTGTCCAAGAGTTCTATATCATTTCCCATCAAAAGTATGTCATCTACATATAATATGAGAAATGCTACAGAGCTCCCACTCACTTTCTTGTAAACGCAGGCTTCTCCATAAGTCTGTGTAAACCCAAACGCTTTGATCATCTCATCAAAGCGAATGTTCCAACTCCGAGATGCTTGCACCAGCCCATAAATCGAGCGTTGGAGCTTGCACACTTTGTCAGCATTCTTAGGATCGACAAAACTTCCGGCTGCATCATATACAATTCTTCCTTAAGGAAACCATTAAGGAATGCCGTTTTGACGTCCATTTGCCATATTTCGTAATCATAGAATGCGGCAATTGCTAACATGATTCGGACGGACTTCAGCTTCGCTACCGGTGAGAAAGTCTCATCGTAGTCAACCCCTTGAACTTGTCGATAACCCTTAGCGACAAGCCGAGCTTTATAGATGGTCACATTACCATCCGCGTCTGTCTTCTTCTTAAAGATCCATTTATTTTCTATGGCTCGCCGTTCAACGGGCAAGTCAGTCAAAGTCCATACTTCGTTTTCATACATGGATCCTATCTCGGATTTCATGGCTTCTAGCCATTTGTCGGAATCTGGTCCCGCCATCGCTTCTTCATAGTTCGAAGGTTCACCGTTGTCTAACAACATGATTTCCAAGACAGGGTTGCCGTACCACTCTGGTGCGGAACGTGTCATTGTGGACCTTCGAATTTCAGTAGGAGCTTGATCAGAAGCATCTTGATCATTATCATTAACTTCCTCTCTAGTCGGTGCTGGCACCTCAGGAACATTTTCTTGAGTTGCGCCATTTTCCGGTTCAAGAGGCAATACTTCATCAAGCTCTACTTTCCTCCCACTTACTTCTTTCGAGAGAAACTCTTTCTCCAGAAAAGACCCATTCTTGGCAACAAAGATCTTGCCTTCAGATCTAAGGTAGAAGGTGTACCCAATAGTTTCTTTTGGGTACCCTATGAAGACGCATTTTTCCGATTTGGGTTCGAGCTTTTCAGGTTGAAGTTTCTTGACATAAGCATCGCATCCCCAAACTTTTAGAAACGACAGTTTAGGTTTCTTCCCAAACCATAATTCATACGGTGTCGTCTCAACGGATTTCGACGGAGCCCTATTTAAAGTGAATGCGGCAGTCTCTAAAGCATAGCCCCAAAAAGACAGCGGTAAATCGGTAAGAGACATCATAGATCGCACCATATCTAACAGAGTGCGATTACGACGTTCGGACACACCATTACGCTGAGGTGTTCCAGGCGGCGTGAGTTGTGAAACTATTCCACATTTTCTTAAGTGTGCCCCAAACTCGTGACTCAAGTATTCTCCTCCACGATCAGATCGTAGAAACTTGATTTTCCTGTCACGTTGATTTTCAACCTCACTCTGAAATTCCTTGAACTTTTCAAAGGTTTCAGACTTGTGTTTCATTAAGTAGATATACCCATACCTACTTAAATCATCAGTGAGGGTGAGAACATAACGATAGCCACCGCGAGCCTCAACACTCATTGGACCGCACACATCGGTATGTATGATTTCCAATAAGTCGGTTGCTCGCTCCATTGTTCCTGAGAACGGAGTCTTGGTCATTTTACCCATAAGGCATGGTTCGCACGTGTCAAATGATTCATAATCAAGAGACTCTAAAAGTCCATCAGCATGGAGCTTCTTCATGCGTTTGACACCTATGTGACCAAGGCGGCAGTGCCACAAGTATGTGGGACTATCATTATCAACTTTACTTCTTTTGGTACTCACATTATGCACATGTGTAGCATCACGTTCGAGATTCATAAAGAATAAACCATTCACCATAGGAGCATGACCATAAAACATATCTCTCATAAAAATGGAACAACCATTATTCTCAGATTTAAAAGAGTAGCCATCTCGAATTAAACGAGATCCCGATACAATGTTCATGCTCAAAGCTGGCACTAAATAACAATTATTAAGGTTTAAAACTAATCCCGAAGGGAGATGCAGAGGTAGCGTGCCGACGGCGATCACATTGACCTTGGAACCATTCCCGACGCGCATCGTCACCTCGTCCTTTGCCAGTTTCCGCTTATTCCGCAGCCCCTGCTTTGAGTTACAAATGTGAGCAACTGCACCGGTATCAAATACCCAGGAGCCACTACGGGCACTAGTAAGGTACACATCAATTACATGTATATCACATATACCTTTGGTTTTGCCGGCCTTCTTATCCGCTAAGTACTTAGGGCAGTTCCGCTTCCAGTGACCGCTTCCCTTGCAATAAAAGCACTCAGTCTCGGGCTTGGGTCCATTCTTTGGCTTCTTCCCGGAAGCTTGCTTGCCGGGCGCGGCAACCTCCTTGCCGTCCTTCTTGAAGCTCTTTTTACCCTTGCCTTTCTTGAACTTAGTGGTTTTATTGATCATCAACACTTGATGTTCCTTCCTGACTTCTACCTCCGCTGATTTCAGCATAGCAAATACTTCGGGAATGGTCTTTTCCATCCCCTGCATATTGAAGTTCATCACAAAGCTCTTGTAGCTTGGTGGAAGCGACTGGAGGATTCTGTCAATGACCGCATCATCCGGGAGATTAACTCCCAGCTGAGTCAAGCGGTTATGCAACCCAGACATAGTGAGTATGTGCTCACTGACAGAACTGTTTTCCTCCATCTTACAGCTGAAGAATTTGTCGGAGACTTCATATCTCTCGACCCGGGCATGAGCTTGGAAAACCATTTTCAGCTCTTCGAACATCTCATATGCTCCATGTCTCTCAAAACGCTTTTGGAGCCCCGGCTCTAGGCTGTAAAGCATGCCGCATTGAACGAGGGAGTAGTCATCGGAACGTGCCTGCCAAGCGTTCATAACGTCTTGTTCCGCAGGGAGAACGGGTACGTCACCAAGCGGTGCTTGTAGGACATAATCTTTCTTGGCAGCTATGAGGATGATCCTCAGGTTCCGGACCCAGTCCGTATAGTTGCTGCCATCGTCTTTCAGCTTAGTTTTCTCTAGGAACGCGTTGAAGTTGAGGACTACGTTGGCCATTTGATCTACAAGACATATTGCAAAGATTTTAGACTAAGTTCATGATAATTAAGTTCAACTAATCAAATTATTAGTGAACTCCCACTTAGATTAGACATCCCTCTAGTCATCTAAGTATTACATGATCCGAGTTAACTAGACCGTGTCCGATCATCACGTGAGACGGACTAGTCAACATCGGTGAACATCTTCATGTTGATCGTATCTTCTATACGACTCATGCTCGACCTTTCGGTCTTCTGTGTTCCGAGGCCATGTCTGTACATGCTAGGCTCGTCAAGTCAACCTAAGTGTTTGCATGTGTAAATCTGTCTTACACCCGTTGTATGTGAACGTCTGAATAAAACACCCGATCATCACGTGGTGTTTTGAAACAGCGAACTGTCGCAACGGTGCACAGTTAGGGGGAACACTTCTTGAATTTTATTGTGAGGGATCATCTTATTTACTACCGTCGTTCTAAGTAAACAAGATGCAAAACATGATAAACATCACATGCAATCAAATAATAAACGTGACATGATATGGCCATTTTCACATAGCTCCTTTGATCTCCATCTTGGGGCTCCGTGATCATCTTGTCACCGGCTTGACACCATGATCTCCATCATCATGATCTCCATCATCGTGTCTCCATGAAGTTGCTTGCCAACTATTACTTCTACTACTATGGCTAACGCGTTTAGCAATAAAGTAAAGTAATTTACATGGCGTTTCTCGATGACACGCAGGTCATTAAAAGAATAAAGACAACTCCTATGGCTCCTGCCGGTTGTCATACTCATCGACATGCAAGTCGTGAATCCTATTACAATAGCATGAACATCTCATACATCACATATAGATCATTCATCATTCATCACAACTTTGGCCATATCATATCACAAACCACTTGCTGCAAAAACAAGTTAGACGTCCTCTAATTGTTGTTGCAAGTTTTTTACGTGGCTGAATTAGGGTTCTAGCAAGAACGTTTTCTTACCTACGTTAAAGCCACAACGTGATTTGTCAACTTCTATTTACCCTTCATAAGGACCCTGTTCATCGATTCCGCTCCAACTAAAGTAGGAGAGACAGACACCCGCCAGCCACCTTATGCAACTAGTGCATGTTAGTCGGTGGAACCGGTCTCACGTAAGCGTACGTGTAAGGTTGGTCCGGGCCGCTTCATCCCACAATACCGCTGAAGCAAGAAAGGACTAGTAACGGCAAGAAAGTTGACAAATCTATGCCCACAACAAATTGTGTTCTACTCGCGCAAGAAGAACTACGCATAGACCTAGCTCATGATGCCACTGTTGGGGAACGTTGCAGAAAACAAAAATTTTCCTACTCGTTTCACCAAGATCATCTAGGAGTTCATATAGCAATGAGTCATTGGATGCATCTACGTACCTTGTAGATCGCGAGCGGAAGCGTTCAAAGAACGGGGATGATGTAGTCGAACACGACGTGATTCGAATCACCGGAGATCCTAGCACCGAACGGACGGCACCTCCGCGTTCAACACACGTACGGAACAGCCACGTCTCCTCCTTCTTGATCCAGCAAGGGAGGGAGGAGAGGTTGAGGGAGATGGCACCAGCAGCAGCACGACGGCGTGGTGTTGATGGAGCTGCAGTACTCCGGCAGAGCTTCGCTAAGCACTATGGAGGTTGAGGAGGTGTTGGGGAGGGAGAAGGAGGCAACCAAAGGCCAAGGACTCAAGGTATGAAGTCCCTCCTCTCCCCCACTATATATAGGGGTGCCAAGGGGGGGTGGCCGGCCCTAGGAGATCCAATCTCCTAGGGGGTGCGGCGGCCTAGGGGGGTTTCCCTCCCCCCCAAGGCACCTAGGAGGTGCCTTACCCTCCTAGGACTCTTGCCCCCTTGAACCCTAGGCGCATGGGCCTATGTGGGGCTGGTGCCCTTGGCCCATTAGGCCAAGGCGCACCCCCTTGCAGCCCATGTGCCCCCCCGGGGCAGGTGGACCCACCCGGTGGACCCCCGGGACCCTTCCGATGGTCCCGGTACAATACCGATAACCCCGAAACTTGTCCCGATGCCCGAAACAGGACTTCCCATATATAAATCTTTACCTCCGGACCATTCCGGAACTCCTCGTGACGTCCGGGATCTCATCCGGGACTCCGAACAACATTCGGGTTACTGCATATACATATCCCTACAACCCTAGCGTAACCGAACCTTAAGTGTGTAGACCCTACGGGTTCGGGAGACAAGCAGACATGACCGAGACGACTCTCCGGTCAATAACCAACAGCAGGATCTGGATACCCATGTTGGCTCCCACATGCTCCACGATGATCTCATCGGATGAACCACGATGTCGAGGATTCAATCAACCCCGTACGCTATTCCCTTTGTCTATCGATATGTTACTTGCCCGAGATTCGATCGTCGGTATCCCAATACCTCGTTCAATCTCGTTACCGGCAAGTCACTTTACTCGTACCGTAATGCATGATCCCGTGACCAGACACTTGGTCACTCTGAGCTCATTATGATGATGCATTACCGAGTGGGCCCAGTGATACCTCTCCGTCATACGGAGTGACAAATCCCAGTATTGATCCATGTCACCCAACAGACACTTTCGGAGATACCCGTAGTCTACCTTTATAGTCACCCAGTTACGTTGTGACGTTTGGCATACCCAAAGCACTCCTACGGTATCCGGGAGTTACACGATCTCATGGTCTAAGGAAAAGATACTTTGACATTGCAAAACTCTAGCAAACGAACTATACGATCTTGTGCTATGTTTAGGATTGGGTCTCGTCCATCACATCATTCTCCTAATGATGTGATCTCATTCTCAATGACATCCAGTGTCCATAGTCAGGAAACCATGACTATCTGTTGATCAACGAGCTAGTTTACTAGAGGCTTACTAGGGACATGTTGATGTCTATTATTCACACATGTATTACGATTTCCAGATAACACAATTATAGCATGAATAAAGACAATTATCATGAACAAGGAAATATAATAATAATGCTTTTATTATTGCCTCTAGGGCATATTTCCAACACGAGGGTGGTGGGCACGCCCTACCCCCTGGGCGCGCCCCCTACCTCGTGAGCACCTCGTGTGCCTTCCGGACTCTGTTTTCTTGCATGTTACGTATTTTGCTCGGTAAAATTCATTATATAATCTCCTGAAGGTTTTGACTCCCGTATCACGCAAATATCCTCTGTTTTCGTTTCGAGCTATCCCATTGCAGATCAAATCAACATGTCTTCCCAGGATTCGGAAGGAGAAAGCTATGTGGATGATTACTTAGCAAATCCCAAGGTCTATGGAGATGTGGAACACGATGGATGGACCACGGAGGAAGAAGAGGACTATGAACCCAAGGGGAAGGAGGAGACAATCTCAAATGAATATGAAGCACCATTACCTCAACCAGGAGACATGCACGTGGAGTTCAAAAAGTCAAGTCTCCCTGATAGGGTAAAGAAACCCAAGTTCGAGTTTATCCCTTTTCGTCTCTTGCAGGAAAATAAGCAGGACCTATGCAAAAAGATATTAACCCTGGAGTGGGAGATTGATGATCTGAGGGATCAAAATGCCGTCCTCAAGCACAAATTAAGGGAGAAGCCTAAGCCATCAACTAAGCCTACATCACCACCACCTTCTTCACCGAGAAAGGAGATATAATCACATGGGTATGGGCACTCCCCTTGGCAACTGCCAAGCTTGGGGGAGGTGCCCCGGTATCGTATCACAATCACAACTCCTATCTTTACCGTTTTTCTTAGTTCGATCCTATTAGTAGTATCTTGATCTAGTAGAATAAAGTTTATGGCATGATCTAGTTTTGAGTTTTGCTTTATGATCTTTCTATGTAATCGAGTCCGTGAGCTATATATAATAAAGATTAGTGTTGAGTCAAGGGCTTGATTATTTTTCCATGATCTTGGGTGAATAAAAGAAAAGAGAAAAAGAATAAAAATAAACAAAGAGTTCATATTGATCTTATTGAGAGTAATGACTTCACATAGAAAGAGTATGATGATTAAAAGTTGTTGGGAGTTGGCAAACATAGCTTTGCTCATTGTTGAAATTAATAGGAAGTGATAAGAAAAGAGAGGTTTCACATATATATATATTATCATTGACATCTTTTATGATTGGGAGCACTCATTAAAATATGACATGCTAAAGAGTTGATGTTGGACAAGGAAGACAACGTAATGAGTTATGTCTTTCTTATATCTGAGTTAAAGTATGTTGTCATGGATCCTCTAACTTGTTGAGCTTGCCTTCCCCCCTCATGCTAGCCAAATTCTCAGCACCAAGTAGAAATACTACTTATGCTTCCAAATACCCTTAAACCAGTTTTGCCATGAGAGTCCACCATATCTACCTATGGATTGAGTAAGATCCTTCAAGTAAGTTGTCATCGATGCAAAGCAATAAAAATTGCTCTAAATATGTATGATTGATTGGTGTGGGAGAAATAAGCTTTATACGATCTTGTGATGTGGAAGTAATAAAAGCGACGGACTGCATAATAAAGGTTCATATCACAAGGGGCAATATAAAGTGACATTCTTTCGCATTGAGATTTTATGCATCCAACCATAAAAGCGCATGGCAACCTCTGCTTCCCTCTGCGAAGGGCCTATCCTTTATTATTATCTTCTACCTTATGCAAGAGTCATGGTGATCTTCACCTTTTCTTTTTCATTTTATCCTTTGGCAAGCTTAGCATGTTGGAAAGAACATGATATATATATCTAATTGGATGTAGGGGAGCAAAACTATAAGCCCCTATCTTTCTCTCTGTCCGATTAAAACTCCGTAACCACAAGTATTGCGTGAGTGTTAGCAATTATAGAGGACTAAATCATAGTTGAGTATGTGGACTTGCTTTTTAGCTCTGACATAGAGTCTTTTCGATGTTATGATAAATTGCAATTGCTTCAATGACTGAGATTATAGTTTGTCGCAGCCCAATAAGGTTTATGATTTATAATGTTGAATTGTGAATAGATCATCACTTGAACATAAGTAATCATATGAAAAAATCTATATATGTTGCTGCTATGAGAGTAATCATGATGCCTTCATGTCCGTATTTCATTTTTATCGACGCCTCTACCTCTAAACATGAGGACATATTTATTGTTATCAGCTTTTCGCTTGAGGACAAGCGAGGTCTAATTTGGGGGAGTTGATACGTCCATTTTGCATCATGCTTTTATATCGATATTTATTGCATTATGGACTGTTATTTCACTTTATGTCATAATACTTATGGCTATTCTCTCTTATTTTACAAGGTTTACATAAGGAGGGAGAATGCCGGCAGCTGGAATTCTGGGCTGGAAAAGGAGCAAATATTAGAGACCTATTCTGCGCAACTCCAAAAGTCCTGAAACTCCAGGGAACATCTTAAAAAAAATAAAGAAAAATCCTCGCCAAAGATGAAGGCCAGCGGACCCACACCCTGCTCACGAGGGTGGGGGGTGCGCCCCCCCTAGGGCGCGCCCCCTACCTCGTAGGCCCCTTGGTGGCTCTCTGACGCCCATCTTCTCCTATACGAAGTCTTTCGATGAGAAAAAAATAAGGTGGAACTTTTCAGGATGAGACTCCGCCGCCACGAGGCGGAACCTTGGCGGAACCAATCTAGAGCTCCGGCAGAGCTGTTCTGCCGGGGATACTTCCCTCCGGGAGGGGGAAATCATCACCATCGTCATCACCAATGCTCCTCTCATCGGGAGAGGGCAATCTCCATCAACATCTTCACCAGCACCATCTCATCTCCAAACCCTATTTCATCTCTTGTATCCAATTCTTGTCTCAAAGTCCTGGATTGGTGCTAGTAGGTTGCTAGTAGTGTTGATTACTCCTTGTAGTTGATGCTAGTTGGTTTATTTGGTGGAAGATCATATGTTCAGATCCTATATGCATATTATTACCCCTCTGATTATGAACATGAATATGCTTTGTGAGTAATTACGTTTGTTCCTGAGGACAAGGGAGAAGTCTTGCTATTAGTAGTCATGTGAATTTGGTATTCGTTTGATATTTTGATAAGATGTATGTTGTCTAGCGTCTAGTGGTGTTATGTGAGCGTCGACTACATAACACTTCACCATTATTTGGGCCTAGAGGAAGGCATTGGGAAGTAATAAGTAGATGATGGGTTGCTAGAGTGACAGAAGCTTAAACCCTAGCTTATGCGTTGCTTCGTAAGGGGCTGATTTGGATCCACATGTTTCATGCTATGGTTAGGTTTACCTTAATACTTTTGTTGTAGTTGTAGATGCTTGCAGTAGAGGTTAATCATAAGTGGGATGCTTGTTCAAGTAAGAACAGCACCCAAGCACCGGTCCACCCACATATCAAATTATCAAAGTATCAAACGCGAATCATATGAACGTGATGAAAACTAGCTTGATGATATTCCCATGTGTCCTCGGGAGCACTTTTCCTATTATAAGAGTTTGTTCTGGCTTGTCCTTTTCTACAAAAAGGATTGGGCCACCTTGCTGCACTTTATTTACTTTTTTTACTTGTTGCTCGTTACAATTTATCTTATCACAAAACTATCTGTTACCACTTATTTCAGTACTTGCAGAGAATACCTTGCTGAAAACCGCTTATCATTTCCTTCTGCTCCTCGTTGGGTTCAACACTCTTACTTATCGAAAGGACTACGATAGATCCCTTATACTTGTGGGTCATCAGTAACCGACCTTGCGTAACCCTAGCCCCCTCAAGTGTCTATATAAACCAGAGGGTTTTAGTCCGTAGGACAACATACAATCATACCATAGGCTAGCTTCTAGGGTTTAGCCTCTCTGATCTCGTGGTAGATCAACTCTTGTACTACTCGTATTATCAAATAATCAAGCAGGACGTAGGGTTTTACCTCCATCAAGAGGGCCCGAACCTGGGTAAAACATCATGTCCCCTGCCTCCTATTACCATCTGCCTTAGACGCACAGTTCGGGACCCCCTACCTGAGATCCACCGGTTTTGACACCGACATTGGTGCTTTCATTGAGAGTTCCTCTGTGTCGTCATCATTAGGCTTGATGGATCCTTCAATCATCGATTGCGATGCAGTCCAGGGTGAGACTTTTCTCCCCGGACAGATGTCTGTATTCGGCGGCTCCGCACTGTGGGCCAACTCGCTTGGCCACCTGGAGCAGATCGAGAGCTACACCCCTGGCTATCAGGTCAGATTTGGAAACTCAAACTACATAGCTGACATCCACGGAGACTTGATCTTCGACGGATTCGAGCCCTTGCTGAGTGCGCCACACGGTCACGATGAGCATGATTTAGCTCTACCATCGGACAGTGTTCGGGAGATCGCACCGGCGACCGCTCCGACCCTCAATTTGGAGCCAATTGCACCATCCAGGGATGGGTGGATAGACCCCGCCACGGAGGCCGCATTTTCATCGGCGATTGAGCCGAGTATCGACCTTACCCTTCACGAGAGCCGTGGCGCCAAGCTGCCGGATTCTTCCTCGGCCACGGACTCCGAACCGCCTGTGCCCGTGCCTATCGGATCCGACTGGGCGCCGATCATGGAGTTCACCTCCGCGGATATCTTTCAGCACTCGCCCTTCGGCGACATACTGAGCTCATTAAGGTCTCTCTCCCTGTCAGGAGAGTCCTGGCCAAACTATGTTCGGCGGGATTGGGATGCGGATGACGAAGAAATTCGCTGCCCACCCACCACCCACTTAGTAGCCACTGTCGACGATTTGACCGGCATGCTCGACTTCGACTCCGAAGACACCGACGGTATGGATGATGATGCAGGAGACGAACAAGAACCACTGCCCACAGGGCACTGGACGCCCACTTCATCATATGATGTATACATGGTGGACACACCCAAAGAAAACGACGACGAGGAACGAAGGACGCAGCGAAGGGTTGTTCCCTCGAGAAGCAGTCAAAGCGGCGATGTAAGCGCCGCTCCATATCCCGCCTCAGCAAAAACATCGATCATATAGACCCAGCGATAGAGCAGGGTGAACCATCGCCCGACCACGGCTACACGGAGAATCAAACCGAACAACCCGACTCCGTCGAAGATAACAGTCCAGACGACATCACACCGGACAGACACCCGGAGCAACAGAATGCCCATCAAAGGCTTGTTACCACTACGAGGAGTCTGAAAAAGCAGAAGCAAAGGCTCCGGGCTGGACAAGACACACTCATAATCAGATGGAGTGAAGTACTCAACACTGCGAAGTACGACGGTAATCGCCACACCAAGAGCTACCCGAAGCGAAAGTTGCTACCTGAATTCGATGAGGAGGCCTTAGATCCCCCGCAACCAAAAAACAAAATGGCCATCCGGTCGGATAGACAACCTCGTGGCCAACATAGAGCGGCAAACGACGCCGCACATAGGCCAGTACGCGATCCACGTGAGGGCTCGCATCAAAAGGACGGCGCAACCAGATCCATCTACGGGCCACGCAAGCGCGCTCCAGCATGCAATGCAACACAACAAACATCCCAACACCACGGTACACCCAAATATAGGGGTGCCGCACACCCCCTATGTTTCACCGATGAGGTGCTGGACCATGAATTTCCAGAGGGATTCAAACCCATAAACATAGAGGCGTACGGCGGAACGACAGACCCTGGGGTCTAGATTGAGGACTACATCCTCCATATCCATATGGCTCGAGGAGACGATCTCCACGCCATAAAGTACTTACCCCTCAAGCTCAAAGGGCCTGCTCGGCACTGGCTTAAAAGCCTCCCCAAAAACTCCATTGGAAGCTGGGAAGAGCTCGAAGACGCCTTTCGGGCAAATTTTCAAGGGACCTATGTCCGACCACCGGATGCAGATGATTTAAGTCATATAACTCAACAGCCCAGAGAGTCAGCCCGAAAGCTTTGCAATAGGTTCCTCACTCAAAAGAACCAAATAGTCGACTGTCCGGATGCCGAAGCCTTAGCAGCTTTCAAGCACAGCGTTCGAGACGAATGGCTTGCCAGACACCTTGGCCAAGAAAAGCCGAGAACAATGGCAGCATTGACAAGCCTCATGACCCACTTTTGCATGGGCGAGGACAGCTGGTTAGCCCGATGCAGCACCAACGACCCAAGTACATCCGAAGTCAGGGACGGAAACAGGAAATCACGACACAACAAAAACAAGCACCGGAATAAAGAAGACAACCTGAAGAGCACGGCGGTAAACGCCGGATTTAGAAGCTCTCGGCCAGGTCAGCAAAAGCTGCCCTCCAAAGGCAACAGAGACGAACTGTCCAGCCTAAACAAGATTCTAGACCAAATATGTTAGATCCATAGCACCCCCGATAAACCTGCAAATCATACCCATAGAGAATGTTGGGTCTTCAAGAAGTCCGGCAAGCTCAACGCCGAACATAAGGGGCAGGATACACCAAGCGAAGACGAGGACGAGCCTCACAAGCAAAGCACTGGGGAACAGAAGAAATTCCCACCAGAAGTCAAAACAGTAAACGTGTTACACGTGACAAAGGGGAGAAACAAAGCGGCACTTCTAGAGACACATGCCCCAGGGCCTATCACCGCGGAGTTCTGCCACTGGTCGTCCCAACCGATCACCTTTGACCATCGGGATTACTCAGCAAGTATCCCGCATGCAGGATGGGCTGCCTTGGTATTAGACCCAATAATTAACGGATACCAGTTCACACGAGTCCTGGTGGATGGCGGCAACAGTTTAAACCTGATATATCAGGACACAGTCCGCAAAATGGGTATAGACCCAACAAAAATTAGCCGCAGCAATACTACCTTTAAAGGAGTAACGCCAGGCCCAGAGGCCCATTGCACGGGCTCCCTGCTACTAGTGGTTATATTCGGCTTTCCCGATAACTTCCGCAGCAAAAATTTAACGTTCCACATCGCTCCGTTCCAAAGTGGTTATCAAGCACTACTTGGACGCGAAGCTTTCGCTCGCTTTAACGCAATACCGCATTACACTTCTCTCATGCCTAAGATGCCTGGTCCACGTGGCATCATTATAGTAAATGGAAGTATTGAGCACTCCTTGCGCGCGGAAGACCATGCGGCTGCCTTGGCAGCCACACACTAAATGGCCTTACCAACTAAAAGCATCTGACAGGTCGTTAAGACCATGGACGCGGTTGGACGAGTCCTGCGCAGCTATATGTAATTGATACATGTTTGATTGCTATACCCCTATTACAATACAAGTGGCTCAGCGCGCACAAACAAGTGGCAATTAGGCTCAACTTTACTCATTTTGAACTGCACATGGTTTCTTTAGTATAACCTACCTTTTGCACGACAACTTTTCAATTAAGTTCCTTTCTTTTTCAGATGACCATCGTGATACACCCGTCCAGAATACGACACAACGGAGACACATGCGCAGACGTGCAGCAGGGACCCATTCCAAGGATTCTTTTTAGATTAAGACCCTGCGTAAACCTTTTTTACTGTCTCTTGTTGATACACATCCCTCGGATTCTCAGTACAATTGAGAAGGATGCTGACATATTGGCATGTGGCCACGTCAGAATATTGCACGTACCTGGACACTAGGGGCTTATTACAAAGGGCACTGTTTAGGCCCGGTTTACATCATAAAGACCGAATACCTTAGGGAGTGTTCAGCGTCGCGAGTTTGGCCTTATATGCATCAAATCCGAATCATGTCTTTGGTCAAATGTTCGGTTTGCCTGGCTCCTGTGTTTTGCTGCCTTACGTTCCGCTCTATCGGCTAAGGCGACACCAGGAGAACTACTACGATTGTGCCCTGGTTCGTCCGGACGAGCACCTCAGTAGAGAAAGCCGAAGACTGACTGCCATGATATAGCGTGAGACTGGTCAACCACTCGATGACCTAGCGGAATCTTCGGGATTCCTCCGCCTTAACGAAGGGATGTTTCTCGACCAGGCATGTACGCGCCCCGAATCCGGATGAGTGCGGAGCCACCAGGGGCTATATAGTAGCCCCACTATCAAACTCCTCTGGCTAAGTGAAAGTGTTAAAGAATTATAGTCCGGTTGCCTAGTTCGCTGCGCTATCACCTCCTTAATGGACCAAGACGTTGGATCAAGTGTGAACATGCGTCTTCTATGAACACCCCCGCATTATATGCGTGGGGGCTGAAGCCAACGACTGCCATCTTTCAGGTTATATACATATATACATAAACAGCCGCACATGAGGCATCATAGCACTTTCGGGCAAAAGTATAAATACAGACTTGATAAATTCAATAAAACATTGTTTGTAAAATGGGACTACATGTCACTAGAAAATAATATTCTTCAAGCACTGAGCCTCTATCAAACGAGCGCTTTCAAGGACTTCTTCAAAGTAGTTGTCGGCAGCCACTCGGCCTATGGCCGAACCCTGTGCCGCAACAGTGGTGGCCTCCATCTCCGCCCAGTATGTTTTGACACGGGCAAGGGCCATCCACGCACCTTCTATGCACGCTGATCTCTTTACAGCATCGATGCGTGGCACAACTTCAAGGAATTGTTGCACTAAGCTAAAGTAGCTACTCGGCCTTGGCCCTCCCGGCCACAGGCGATCCACAATAGACCTCATGGCAAGTCCGGACAACCTATGGGGCTCGGCCCAACCAGTCAATTGCTCATTTAGCAGCTGCGGACGGACTGGAGCGTGAAACTATGACCAGAACAACTTTTCCACTTCGGGACCTTTCTGATCCTTGAAGTACTCGGCTGCATCAGCAGCACTTGCAACCAAATCCATGTACGCGTTCGCAGAACTCCATAGCCGGTCTAGAGGAGCATACTTCGGATCTCTGAACTTAGTCCGCAACAAGAAGGGCTTCCCAGACACGATATCTGCAGCTTGATTCAGCTCCTCCTTCGTCGCTCTAATTTTGGAGTGGGCTTCCTTGGCAGCCACCCAGGCCTTCTCCAGGTTCGTCATCTTAGCCCGGTTTTCCTTTTCAAGAAGCCGGTAACGGTCAGCATCATCTTTTAACTCCACGGCCATTTTGGCAATTTTTTCTTTACTCTCGCAATGTGCGGCCTGTTCGGCCCTTAACTCTTCAGCCGCCTGTAAAGCGGCCACATTGCTACTCCTTGCTTGCTTCTTGGCTCGGGCAAGCTCCGCCCGAAGGGTCTCCACGGTGGCCGCTCCATCTGCAGTCACAACATATTAAAGATACTGGCATCATGCTGCTCTTATTATGTGAAGATCACCAAAAAATTCACTCACCCTGTGCCTCGTCAAGCCACTTGTTGACAAGCACGATGTCGGCATCTGCCGCATCCAGTTGCCGCTTTAGTTTGGCAAACCCATCAGTCCGGCTAGCCACCGGAGCTTGAACCACCTGCACGTAAAGGCGGTCTGGTTATTACCTGGGACTATGATCCTCTGTTTGCCGCTGTTCTCGACGACAACTAGAGTCTCAGGGGCTACTATCTACATGGGTATACCTAACGTATGCGGTACTATTAAAGGTATACATTATTTTACGTACCTCAAAGCCTTTTAGCAAACTCATAAAAGCTTCGTGCAAACTGCTTTCGGCGGATGAAATCCTTTCAATTACTGTACCCATTAGAGTACGATGCACTTCCGAGACGACAGCTTTCCCCAGAAGATCCTTCAGCGCCTCCGACCACACTCAGTATGGACCCTTGTTGTCGCTCTCCTCTGGAGCCGGATACTGGGGATGCCGGGCAGCCAAAGGGTTATCCTCTGGCAATATTGGATCCGGAGATACCCTTCGCGACGACACTTCAAGGTCCGCTTCTTGAGCTAGGGAGTCCAGGGGAGGCATTTGACTCTCCATCATCTCCGGAAGAAGATCCCTTGAAGATGAACTCTGTCGAGAAGGGTTGCGATCCAAAGTACAATTTACAAGCATCGGTTATTGTCTTCGGAAGTAAGGTAGGATATCTTCACTATTAAGTACCTTTTGATTACTTACAGCTCGGTAGATGGCTGATCCTTGCGCGGACATTGTGCGGCAAGAATACCATCCGAGGCAGGACCCTCTGGCGGAGATTTCTTCTCCCGTTTGGAAACCTTAGTTTCCGGATCTTCAGAGGTAGTCCTCTTCCTTCCCCGGGGAGAGAGAATGTCAGATTCTTCCCCTTGGTTATCCTCCCTCGCGGAGGTGCTCATTCCCTTGATTCGAATAGGTAGCAATGGAGGCCCACTTTCGCCCTCTTTATTCCCCCTTCATCTTCCTTTGAGGACACTAGACAAGGTGCTGGCTCGAGCATCTTTTCCAGCACTGGATTGTCCAAGCCTTCAGGAAGGGGGGCCGAACACCGGATCATCTTTGCCTTTGTTATCCAGTCCTGGTCAAAGAGCGATTCTTCAGAATGATGTCATGATAAATAAAAGGACAGTGTGTTCGGCCATGGGATTACTTAATTCGGCAGCGGGGCGGTTGCAGCTCAGGCCCACGTCCTCGGTAGTGTCCGGACACTCTATCTGGGGTCTGAAGAACGATTTTTACATCTCCTCGTGCGTCATGCCGAGGAAATTCTGAATAGTGTGCGGCCCTTCTGGGTTGAATTCCCACATGCGGAGGGGTCGGCGTTTGCAAGGCTGGATTGGACGAACCAGCATAACTTGCATTACCATAACCAGACTGAAATCTGCCTCGAAGAGATCTCGGATACGGCTCTGCAGTATTGGCACGCCCTTGGTTGGACCCCAGCTCAGCCCCCTGCTGATCCATGACATCAGTTGTGGTGGAGGGCCCGAGCGAAAGGTGGGGCAGGTACCCACTTGGCACTTCGAGGAGCTGTGACGTAAAACCACTCCCGTTGCCACAATCCGGACACCTCTAGAAAGGAACCCTTTGGCCATGGAGCGTCAGCAATTTTTCTTTTTAGAGCACCTCCTCACGCTGCGTACTGCCCCTCGACCATCTTCGGCTTCACATCGAAGGTCTTGAGCCACAGGCCGAAGTGAGGGGTAATGCAGAGGAAGGCCTAACAAACGACAATAAATGACGAGATGTGAAGAAGGGAACCCGGGGCCAGATCGTGAAAATACAGCCCGTAATAGAACATAAGACCCCTAACAAAGGGATCCAGAGCGAGGCCTAGTCCTCGGAGGAAGTGGGAGACGAACACAACACTCTCGTTGGGTTCGGGAGTAGGGACGACCTGCCTCGGGCGGGCAGCCTATGCGAAATTTCAGCGGTCAGATATCTGGCCTCCCTCAACTTCTTGATGTCCTCCTCCATGACGGAGGAAGGCATCCACCGGCCTTGAAGGCTGGATCCGGACATGATTGAAGGTCCGAAGCACCTGACCTGGGCTTTGGGTGTTAGAACTCGAGGCGGGGGAAGGATTCGATTGAGCATGGGAGGGAAAAAAGAAAAATCCTTGTCCCTTTATAAAGGGGATGAATGTCAGGCGTCCTCCTCATGGCCGTTCGAGACTTACCTAAGATCTAGGAGTCATACCAATAGGCACGGTTGGGTTACCCACGTTTGTATTGATGAGAATCCCGTGATAAGGGGAACACGATCTCTGCTTTGACAAGACGTGTCAAGAAACCGCCTCGCGTTATGTGCGGGGCTGGTTAAAGAAAAATGGTTCAAATAATTACTGGGCTGTGGCGTGATGTCATGCTACCAAAATGTGTCAGCAGATTAGATTTGTGGAAATAATATTCTCTCTACGGTGGTATGTGGAACTTATTTTGCAGGGTCGGACACTATCCTCATATTCAAACTCTTCCGTGGTGTATTCGGAGGAGGAACCCGCCTTGCAATGTCGAAGACAACACTGCGCACCGGACTCATCGTCATTGAAGCCTGGTTCAGGGGCTACTGAGGGAGTCCTAGATTAGGGGGTCTCCGGACAGCCGGACTATATCCTTTGGCCGGACTATTGGACTATGAAGATACGAGATTGAAGACTTCGTCCCGTGTCCGGATGGGACTCTACGTGGCGTGGAAGGCAAGCTAGGCAATATGGATATACATATCTCCTCCTTTGTAACCGACCTTGTGTAACCCTAGCCTCCTCCGGTGTCTATATAAACCGAAGGGTTTTAGTCCGTAGGACAACATACAATCATACCATGGGCTAGCTTCTAGGGTTTAGCCCATCTGATCTCATGGTAGATCAACTCTTGTACTAGTATTATCAAGAATAATCAAGGAGGACATAGGGTTTTACCTCCATCAAGAGGGCCCGAACCTGGGTAAAACATCGTGTCCCCTGCCTCCTGTTACCATCCGCCTTAGACGCACAGTTCGGGACCCCCTACCCGAGATCTGCCAGTTTTGACACCGACAGTGAACTATTCCCCTCTCGTCATGGAGAGCGTCGGGATGATGAAGATGGCCACCGGAGAGGGATTCCCCCTTCCAGCAGGGTGTCGAAACGGGTCTAGATTGGTTTTCGGTAGCTACGGAGGCTTTTGGCGGCGGAACTCCCGATCTAGGTTTCTTTCTGGAAGTTTTGGATTATATAAGAGGCGTTGGAGTCGACGACAAGTCAGGGGGGTTCCCGAGGCGGCCACGAGGCAGGGGCACGCCCCCTACCCACGTGGTGGCCTCGGGACTCTTTTGGCCCACCTCCGGTACTCCGTGGGCTTCTTCTGGTCCAAAAATGATCTCTGTGAAGTTTCAGGTCAATTGGACTCCGTTTGATTTTCCTTTTCTGTGATAGTTAAAAACAAGGAAAAAACAGAAATTGGCACTGGGCTCTAGGTTAATAGGTTAGTCCCAAAAATCATATAAAATAGCACATAAATGCATATAAAACACCCAAGGTTGATAATATAATAGCATGGAACAATAAAAAATTATAGATACGTCGGAGACGTATCAAGAGGGCGAACATTGAAGTGCTACGTGGACTGAAGACAAGAACTTTCAATACGTTACAGAAGCACTGCAGGCAGTGGATCTAGGAGCTGCCGGTAGTTCTCTGGTCCCTTAGAATGACACCTAACCAAGCTACCGGGCAAACTCCCTTCTGCCTGGTCTATAGGGCAGAAGCAGTTATCCCCATGAAACTCATTTACGGGTCCCCTCGAGTGCTTGCCTACGATGAAGTAGTGCAAGATCAGCATAGGCGTGACGGCGTTGTGCTACTCGAGGAGAACCATCTCCGGGCTGCTACAGGTGCTGCCCGCTACCAGCAAGCCATGCGTCTCTATCACAGCCATAGGGTTCACGCCCGATGTTTTGAGGAAGGTGACCTTGTCCTTAGGTGCGTTCAGTCTGCGAAGTGTACAAACAAGATGTCACCAAAGTGGGAAGGCTCTTACCTGGTGGTACGAGTCACCAGGCCCGTTGCAGTCCGTCTAGAGACCGGAGATCGCACTCAGTTGCAAAACTCATGGAATATTGAGCATCTCCGCAAGTACTACCCGTAAGGCGTGAGGCTACCGGGCACTGCTCGGCAGCCACCCTTTTGTACAGACTGCATGCAAAGGAAAATAAAGAAGCCCTGTAGGGGGCCCCCAACTAAGATTGCATGCATGCATGAGCACACAAAGATCATTGCATAAGCATTTCATGAGCATTTGCATATGCATATAGATAGGATCGCATCCTGCATTCATTCTCATCTACATGAAGTTGCAGGTTCCTTCAGTGCACTTGGCTTCGACAACAGACGAGAAGATTGTGCGGCACAGCGATCCCCGGCAAGCCAAACAGATAAGTTTTACCTCTTGTCCATTAGTGTTCTATAAAGCTATGACTTTGCATGATAAAACCTCACCTCTCTTCTGGAACTAGGTGTTCCCATCCATGACTCAAACGTTGCTTCAGCCAGGATGGTGGAAGTATCCTTTGGGAAAAAAGAGTT
>NC_041386.1:418442813-418476091 GCF_002162155.2 Triticum dicoccoides | reverse complement strand
TCTGCCTGTCCCACGAGACAGACGTAGCTCTCTGGCAGACAAAGAGGGTGCCAGTAGGATATCCTGCCGGAGAAAAACTCGTTTATTTTCATTAAAAGGCACTTCGCCTCTGCATGGACATACACATGCACGGGTTCTCGGCATGGTTCATCTTTTTCATTCATATGCTAATACAAGTACAAGCATTACAAAACACTTAGATGGAGTCGAGAGATTACATTATACGAATTAGAATTTGGTGTTTGCTTACAAGTTTAAGATTGAAAAAAAGATAAGGGCCCCGTAATTCTTGTCCGTCTCCTCCTAGGAACGGTTGTCGAAGGTGAGGAGGGCAAAAGGAGCGCCAGGGCAGGAGTCTACTCTGCTCCCGTCGGGCTCCAGGAGAGGTAGCTCGGTAGGAACGGGAGCGCAAGGGAACGCCTCGATGGAGAGCATGGCAGAAGGCGGCCCCGTCGACCACCGTCACCAGGGCCAGCAGGACTCAGCATGGCTAACGGAGCTGCAGCCCAAGAGGAAGCCTGCCGGAATCCAGCTGGAATACTACTGGAGGAGCCCGTGTAACGCCCTCGATGCGGCTATATCTCCCATGTGTCGAAGCACGACTTAGAGGCATAACTGCATTGAAAGCAATGTCGCAAGTGAGGTAATGTTCACACAACCCACGTAATACATAAAGGGAAAGAGATACATAGTTGGCTTACACTCGCCACTTCACATAATTACATGAATAAAGCATTACATCATCCAGATACAATCAAGGTCCGACTACGGAACCAAAATAAAAGAAGACTACCCCAAATGCTACACAGATCCCCGATCAACCCCAACTAGGCTCCACTACTGATCAACTAGAACGAAACAACATAAAGGACACGATCTTCATCGAGCTCCTCCTTGAGCTTGGTTGCGTCATCTGCACGGACTCATCGGCACCTGCAAGCTGGTTTTGGAAGTATCTGTGAGTCACGGGGACTCAGCAATCTCGCACCCTCGCGATCAAGACTATTTAAGCTTATGGGTAAGGTAAAGGTATGAGGTGGAGCTGCAGCAAGCGACTAGCATATATGGTGGCTAACATACGCAAATGAGAGCGAGAAGAGAAGGCAAAGCACGGTCGAGAAACTATGATCAAGAAGTGATCCTAGAACAACCTACGTCAAACATAACTCCAACACCATGTTCACTTTCCGGACACCGCCGGAAAGAGACCATCAAGGTAACACACACGGTTGATGTATTTTAATTAAGGTCAACTTTAGGTTTTCTACAACCAGACATTAACAAATTCCCATCTAGCCATAACCGCGGGCACGGCTTTCGAAAGTTCAAACCCTGCAGGGGTGTCCCAACTTAGCCCATCACAATCTCTCACGGTCAATGAAGGATATTCCTTCTATCGGGAAGACCCGATCAGACTCGGAATCCCGGTTACAAGACATCCTCGACAATGGTAAAACAAGTCCAGCAAGACCACCCGATGCGCTGACATTCCGATAGGAGCTGCACATATCTCGTTCTCAGGGCACACCGGATAAGCTAAGCGTACGAGAGCCAACGTAACCCAAGTTGCCAAGGGAAGGCCCCGTACGGTGCTCTGGGTTGGACCAACACTTAGACAAGCACTGGCTCAGGGGTTTAAAAATAAAGATGACCCTCGGGATGCACAACTCCCAAGGGAAAAAGGCTAGGTGGCGAATGGTAAAACCAAGGTTGGGCCTTGCTGGAGGAGTTTTATTCAAAGCAAACTGTCAAGGGGTTCCCATTATAACCCAACCGCGTAAGGAACGCAAAATCCGGGAACATAACACCGATATGACGGAAACTAGGGCGGCAAGAGTGGAACAAAACACCAGGCATAAGGCCGAGCCTTCCACCCTTTACCAAGTATATAGATGCATTAATTAAATAAGAGATATTGTGATATCCCAACAAAATATCCATTTTCCAACATGGAACAAGCTCCAATCTTCACCTGCAACTAACAACGCTATAAGAGGGGCTGAGCAAAGCGGTAACATAGCCAAACAACGGTTTGCTAGGACAAGGTGGGTTAGAGGCTTGGCTCAACAGTATGGGAGGCATGATAAGCAAGTGGTAGGTATCGCAGCATAGGCATAGCAAAAGAGCGAGCAACTAGCAAGCAAAGATAGAAGTGATTTCGAGGGTATGGTCATCTTGCCTGAAATCCCGCAAGGAAGAAGAACGAGTCCATGAAGAAGACAAACGGACGTAGTCGAACGGGTCCTCACAAACGCGATGTTACCGGAACCAACCCGAAGAAGCAACACGGGAAAGAAGCACACAACATAGTAAACAACCAACACATGAACATGGTATGATATGCGGGATGCGGTATGCGATGCATATGCATGATTGCAAGGGAATGATTGAACCTGGCCTCAACTTGGAAATCCAAGAGTGCCACTGGAAAGGTGAGGTGATTTCGGTTGAAATCGATATAAAGATCACCGGAATCGGATGCATGGTTTGGAAACGGCAAGCAAAACAAATATGGCACCGGTCTGCGATAAACAATAAGTAGCCATCTAAATGCATCAAGATAAATATGCTATAGCACTCAAACATGGCAACAAGATACATGGCAGGGATCCACTCAAGATGCTTGACAAAAGATGAACACTGAGCTACGACTAATTCACTCATTAACAGGTTCAAACAAGCATGGCAAAAATGCAAAAGATAACACGTTTCAGACTTGGTGAAATTAACACAAGTCTGGAATTTATCGTCAGGAAGCACACTTTAGAGCATGAAAACTACATGCTATAGGAACATAACATGGAAAAGCAAGGCATGGCATGAAGCTACTCAAAGCACTTAACAAAAGTCCCTTAGTGACCTTGAGCCAAAAGGGATCAGAGAATACAATTGCAAGCATGTGAACATAGCAAAAACATAAACAGATCTCAGACTTAGTGAAAAACTGGAGCATGCAAATCAGTTAACGAGTAGGCATGTTTACGAGCTCGATGCACTCACTACAGAGCATGGCATGACAAACTAATCATACACCCATCAAGAAGACATGGCATAGAAGCTAGACATGGCAAGAACAACATCATAACATGCACGGATCAATAGCAACAACCTCGGAAAAATCGCTAAACAAGTTAACAATCTTCCAGGAACATTTTATAGCAAAAGTAGAGCTCGATTGACTCAAGCTAGGGTGCTCCATAAATGCAAATAAAGAGATAGATGGATAGAGAACCACAATGTTAACAAAACATCCTTACTGATCATCCTCAAAAGAGGCACGGATCACTAGGACACAACATGAACATATAGCATAACGACAAAAACAGAACAAGGACTTAGTGAAATTATAAGTCCCTGAAATCAGCATTACCGATGACGCTACTTTGCAAGCTTGTGCTAGTCACCACAAATATCAAAAAAATACATGGCAAGCACCTTTGTAAAAATGGCATGGCATATAACAAAACACATGTAGGGCTCGAGATCATAACATGCACACATTAATCATGGCAAAAATGACAAAATGCCATTTGCTGAAACAGATCTGACAAATTCACCACATAGCCCTCTTCCAACAACATTTCGAGCATCAAGATGAGCTCAAATAAAAATAATGCAATGAGAAGAAATGGTGTACTCGTCGAGACGAACATTTTGATATGCTATACGCATGAATCGGAGCTACGGATGCAGAGTTGTGATGCGATGAAAAGAGGCATATGAATTTGGAAACTTCGGGGACTTAGTGAAAAAAATACCCGAGCGTAGAATAGTTATATGACGCACGGGCAGAGGATAGCGGGATCTCACCACGTGGGCTCGGCCCAGCTGCAGAAGAGGGAGGAGGCCGGCGTGGGCTGGGACGGTGCTGGACCGCGGCTTGCGAGGCCCACGCGGAGGGTTGACGTGGCCGTCGTCTCCAAGCGGAATGAGGCCAAAGAAGGTGGCGGGTACGGCCGGCGGGATCCGGGCGGCGCTCTAGTGAGGGGAGGGCCGACCGCGAGCAGGAATGGACGGATCCGGGCGCGGGACCCCCGGATCTGGCGATAGCGGGGCCGGACGGGGACGCCATGGCACGGGGCAGCGCACTCTGGTGAACCCTAGTGAGGAGGGCGGCGGTGCAGGCAAAGGGTGGTCCGGGCGACGCTCCGGCAAGTGGTTCGGGGAGGCGGCGGAGGAGCGGCGTACGGCGGCGAAGACAGACGGCGTGGAAGCCGAGACAAAGTCCGGCGAGACCCGCGGCGGCGTCCTGCGATGCACCGGCGAGGTGGCGACGAAGTCCGGCGAGCGGGGCGCTCGTCGGCGGTGGGAGCGAGGCGCGCAACGGCGGAGGACGCGCGGGCGAGGGGCAGCGCTGGATGGGCTCGCGCGGGCCGGTGCGGCGAAGTGGGGCGAGGGCGCGGACAGGTGGTGGCCCCTGAGTGGCTGAGGCGGCGGGGAAGCTGAAATGGCAACGCCTGATTCGCCGGAGTGAGGTGGCGGTGGCGGCGGACATGTCCGGCTCCGCGGGATGAAACATCCGGCGGCGGCGGGGAAGGTTAGGGTAGGGTTTGTACCGCGAATTTTTGGAGGGGATCACATATATATAGGTAGAGGGAGCTAGGAGGGTCCAAATGAGGTGCGGTTTTCGGCCACACGATCGTGATCGAACGACCGAGATGATGGAAGGGGTTTAGGTGGGTTTTGGGCCACTTTGGAGGGGTGTTGGGCTGCAACACACACGAGGCCTTTTCGGGTTCTCGGTTAACCATTGGAGTATCAAACGAAGTCCAAATGACACGAAACTTGACAGGTGGTCTACCGGTAGTAAACCAAGGCCGCATGACAAGTCTCGGTCCAATCTGGAAACGTTTAACACCCGCACACGAAAAGAGGTAGAAAGGACACCGGATGACATAGGAGCGCCGGAATGCAAAACGGACAACGGGGAAAATGTTCGGATGCATGAGACGAACATGTATGCAAATGAAATGCACATGATGACATGATATGACATGCATGACATGCAAGCAATGACAAGGCAACAACAGCGAATAACTGGAGGACACCTGGCAAATCGGTCTCGGGGCATTACAGCCCGGCAGCACCATCCGCACCTCTGCACCCAACTCCTCGGCAAAGCACATTGCCGGGGAGGAGACGCAGATGCAGATGATGGTGTTGCCACCTGATGAAGATGGTGCGGACGATGATCAGCAGGAGTGAGAGTTGTCGCTCCTCCGACAGCCACCGTCGTCATCGCCATCACTGTCCTCCTCGTCGCTTTCTCCTGAGGAGGAGGTTTCGTTGTCGGTCGAGCTCTCCGCGCAGCACCCTAAGCGATCCCCCAAGCGCCCGAAGATTTTAACGGAGAGCAAGCCGCTCTCCATCAATTTGCACTGGAGAACGTGCCCCTCTGAGAAGCTGTGGGAACGGGCGAAGGTCTTCCAGCCACGGCGAAGATACATCACTTGAGGGGCAGGGAAATCGACATCAACTCACTTGCTGCCATTCCCATGACCCCTCATGTGCAGCCTCAGGGCGCCTGGTTGCTCGAGCTCCATCTCCCGTGCAAAGGGAGTTGGAAGACGAAGGTGACCACACAAGGGCTTATATAGCCTGATGATGAACTCTCGAGGTTGGTCCCCGACATGGTCTTCTATCGGAGGAGGAGTCGCCGGTGGGGGTGCAGCCAAGGCACTCCCCCGCCCTCCTCCTCCTCGAGCACCATGGTGGCCTCGGCCTCGCCCCCTCCTCCCTCCTCTCACGGCGGGCTCCACCGCCTCAGGTTCAGGAGGGGGAGGGATGCGCTGCCGAGTGGAAGCCCTCATTGCCTCCACTGAAACACTACTCCGCCCTCGCCCTCTCACCATGGATAAGGGAGAAGAACTATAGAGAAGAAGGAGAAGTGTGTGCAGAAGAACACCACCTCGACCCCCTTCTTATAGGGAAACGGGGCTGGCTCCTCATGCGAGAGACGACCGCCCCTCTCATCCAATGCAGCCCCTCTGCACCCACTGTGCCTCTGAGGGTTAAGGTCGACCCTCCGCTCCAACCATGGCACTCCTCCTTGTTCCCTCTGCATCCACCACCTACCATGCCCAATGCATGCGAAGCACTTGCCCGGTGCATGCGGGGTGAAGGGTGAGTGGATGGCTGATTTTGCCCCGTGATCATGGGGGGAGGCGAATCCACAAACCACGATCAAAGTTCCCCCGCAGCATCACGCATGACGTGCGGCGAAACCGGAAACTAGCGTGAAATCAAGGTTAATGAAGCAGCAATGAAGAATCCAAGAGACCAACCTCTTCAGCAACCTTTGCCTGTGCACTTGTTAGGCCCTACCCTGACGACGCTCAGCAGCGCGTTCAGGGCAGGCCCGGGGGCTTTTGTCGGTGCAACAGACCCTGGGTCTGTCGCCCAGACTGTGCACAGGCACGGGAACAAGATTGAAGCACCGACCCAAGTCAGAGATTGAGAAACTAAGAGATTTGAAGAAGCAACATACAGCCCAGAGGGACCAAGATCGAGCCATAGGAGTAACATATCGGCAAGAGAAGGGCCTCCCTTGCCGGGCAGGCGAGCCCGACAAGGGGCGAGGCCACCACGAGAAGCAGGCAACCAAGGCCCCCGGCAAGGTCTTCCGGGGCTCGCGGGGGCAGAACCACCCCACCGACCTCTCAAGCATGATCCACGTTGTCAATCAGTGTGGTGTCAAGCCGCAAGATGATTAACGGCACCCATTCACCACATGGCAGCCATTTACTATAGAAGAAACCCACAAGTGACACCCGTCCTGCGACGTGTCAAGAGAACAGGCGTGGAGCTGTCAAGATAGATCAACAAGCCTTGCCGGGCAACCAGTGATGTGACACTAAGCGGTGCATCTAATGCACCTTGTCAGCCTGCAGAGTTACGTATGATTGCACTGTTTGCAATCATATCAGTGGATAATGACTACTTTGCCATTGTGGTGACCCCTTAATCTATAAAAGGAGGCCCATGGCACCCGTAGGGGGGATTAGATGGTTAGAAAGTGGACAAACCCATACCACCAGATGCGCGTAGTCACTATAGCCCTACGGCAACCCCTGCCGGGCAAGTGTACTGCTTTCCACCATCCTTATTCCACCGTCAATACAGGAAAGCATGAGTAGGGTTTTACGCCTCGCTGCGACCCGAACCTGGGTAAATTGCTTGTGTGCTCTCTGTCGTGCTGTCATGCGCTGGTCTTCTCTTTGTGCAACGCGACGCCCCCCTGCCGAACCAGCAAGGGGCCTCCTAGTCCCATAGGTGGCCATGGATATCCCGCGACATAAGGTGATGCAATTCCATGGTTAACATCATACTTAGCAAGCATATTACGGAAAGCATCATGAATAAAGTGTGAACCACCATCAGTCATTAAATATCTAGGGACTCCAAACCATGGGAAAACAACTTCCTTAAGCATTTGAATAGAGGTGTTGTGATCAGCACTACTTGTTGGAATAGCTTCTACCCACTTAGTAACATAATCAACAACAACCAAAATATGTGTATAACCATTAGAGGAAGGAAAAGGTCACATATAATCAAAACCCCAAACAATAATGGTTCAACAGCCAGAGGATAGTTCATAGGCATTTCCTAACGCTTACCAATATTACCAATTCTTTGACATTCATCAGAAGATAAAACAAACTTACGGGCTTCGTTGAAGAGAGTAGCCAATAAAATCTGGATTGCAATACCTTGTGAGCAATTATGTCTCCCACATGATGCCCTCCATAAGCTTCAGATTGACATTTCCGTAGGATTTGCCCTGGTTCATGCTCAGGTACACAACGTCTAATAATACCATCTACTCCTTCTTTATAAAGATGTGGGTCGTCCTAAAAGTAATGTCTCAAATCATAGAAGAACTTTTTCTTTTGTTGGTATGTGAAGTTAGGTGGTATATATTTAGCAACAATGTAATTAGCACAGTCAACATACCAAGGAGTGTTATGAGAAACATTTATTGCAGCTAATTGTTCATCAGGAAAACTATCATTAATAGGTTGTGGGTCATCAAGAATATTTTCCCATCTAGACAAGTTATCAGCCACGGGGTTCTCAGGTCCTTTTCTATCAGTGATATATAAGTCAAATTCTTGTAGCAAGAGAACCCACTTAATGAGTCTAGGTTTGGCATCTTTCTTTTCCATAAGATATTTAATAGTAGCATGATCGCTGTGAACAATTACTTTAGAATGAAGAATGTAAGATCTCAATTTATCACAAGCAAACACCACTTCTAAGAATTATTTTTCAGTAGTAGCATAATTTCATTGAGCACTATCTAGAGTTTTACTAGCATAATGAATAACATTTAATTTCTTATCAACTCTTTGTCCTAGAACAACACCAACTGCATAATCACTGGCATCACACATAATTTCAAAAGTTATGTTCCAATCAGGTGGTTGAACAATAGGTGCGGAAATCAAGGCTTTCTTAAGTGTTTCAAAGGCTTCTACACAATCATCATAAAAAACAAATGGAACTTCCTTTTGTAAAAGATTTGTAAGAGGCCTAGAAATTTTAGAGAAGTCTTTAATAAACCTCCTATAGAAACCAACATGACCGAGGAAACTATGAATACCTTTGATATCTTTAGGACATGGAATTTTTTCAATTGCACCAACTTTAGCTTTATCCACCTCAATACCTCATTCAGAAACTTTATGTCCCAAGACAATACCTTCATTAACCATAAAGTGTCACTTCTCCCAATTCAAGACAAGGCTAGTTTGCTCGCATCTCTACAAAACTCTATCAAGGTTGCCTAAGCAATCATCAAAAGAAGTTCCATAAACGGATAAATCATCCATGAAAACCTCAACATTCTTTTCACAAAAATCAGAGAATATAGGAGTCATACATCTTTGAAAGGTAGCAGGTGCATTACGTAAACCAAAAGGCATACTTCTATAAGCATAAGTTCCAAAAGGACAAGTAAAGGTGGTTTTCTCTTGATCATCTCTGAGAAAACGCAGAATATCCATCAAGGAAGCAAAAGTGTGTGTGCTTTGATAATCTTTCTAGCATTTGATCAATAAAAGGAAGAGGGTAATGATCTTTTCTAGTTGCTTTATTTAGTTTTCTTAAATCAATTACCATTCTGTAACCAGTAACAATTCTTTATGGAATAAGTTCACTCTCATTAGGAACAATAGTAATACCTCCCTTCTTAGGGACACAATGAACATGGCTTACCTATCTACTATCAGCTATAGGATAGATTATACCTGCTTCCAGAAGCTTCAGTATTTCAGTTCTTACCACTTCTTTCTTTTTAGGATCAAACATCGTTGGTGATCAACAACGGGTTTAACATCATGTTCCATATTAATTTTGTGCTGACAGAGAGTGGGACTAATGCCCTTTAAATCATCAAGAGTATACCCAATAGCATCTCGGTGCTTCTTCAGAACCTTTAATAATCTTTCTTCTTCATGTTCTGAAAGGTTAGCACTAATAATAACATTATATATCTTTTTCTCGTCAAGCTAAGCATATTTCAGAGTGTCTGGCAATTGTTTTAATCAAAAAGGGATCACCTTTAGGTGGAGGAGGATCTCCTAGAGTTTCAATAGGCAAAGTGTGTTTAAGCAGAGGACATTGTTCAAAGAAAATCTTATCTATTTCATTTATTTCATGCATATGTATATGATTCTCATGGTCTAGCAAATATTGTTCTAGTGGATCAGTAGGAGGCACAACTACAAAAGCAAGACCAATTATTTCATCCTTACTAGGCAATTCTTTCTGATGATGCTTTCTACTAAACTTAGAAAAATTAAACTCATGAGACTCATCACCAAAACTAACACCGACATTTTGTTTCTCACAATCTATTTTAGCATTAATGGTGTTCAAGAAAGGTCTACCAAAGATAATGGGACAAAAGTCATCTTGTGGGGAACCAAGAGCAAGAAAATTAGTAGGGTATTTTATTTTCCCACACAAGACTTCAACATCTCTAACAATCCCAAGTGGTGTGATGGTGTCTCTATTAGCAAGTTTAATAGTAACATCTATGTTTTCAATCTCAGCGGGTGCTATATCATTCATAATCTCTTGATAGAAGGTAAAAGGAATAACACTCACACTAGCAGCTATGTCACATAAACCATGATAACAGTGATCTCCTATTTTAACTGAGACAACATGCAGGACAACAACGTGCCTATGTTTATCTTTTTCATCGGGTTTGGCGATTCTAGCAGCTTCATCACAGAAGTAAATAACATGCCCATCTATATTTTCAACCAGGAGATCTTTAACCATTGCAACACTAGGTTCTACTTTGACTTGTTCAGCTAGTTTAGGTGTTCTACTATAACTTTTATTGACCACTGTCGGTGTCAAAACCGGCGGATCTCGGGTAGGGGGTCCTGAACTGTGCGTCAAGGCCGGATGGTAACAGGAGGCAAAGGACACGAAGTTTTACCCAGGTTCGGGCCCTCTTGATTGAGGTAAAACCCTACGTCCTGCTTGATTAATATTTAAGATATGGGTGTTACAAGAGTAGATCCACCACGAGATCAGAGAGGCTAAACCCTAGAAGCTAGCCTATGGTATTATTGTATGTTGTGATTGTTGTCCTACGGACTAAAACCCTCCGGTTTATATAGACACCAGAGAGGGTTAGGGTTACACAAGGTCGGTTACAAAGGAGGAGATATCCATATACGTATTGCCTAGCTTGCCTTCCACGCCAAGTAGGGTCCCAACCGGACACGAGACGAAGTCTTCAATCTTGTATCTTCATAGTCTAATAGTCCGGCCAATGGAGATAGTCCGGCTGTCCGGAGACCCCCTAATCCAGGACTCCCGCAGTAGCCCCTGAACCAGGCTTCAATGAAGACGAGTCTGGCGCGCAGTATTATCCTCGGCATTGCAAGGCGGGTTCCTCTTCAAATTCTGTGTACCTGTCGAAATAATGTCCGGTTCCTTGTGATGGTTTGTACTTCTTGGCTTCTACGCCCAATAATGGCTACTTTCCACGTGTCGAGCGAATGTGAAGAGCCAGGGTGTTTTCACATTTACCCCCTAGCTATGTAAATGAGCCGTCTATTTAAAAAGACAAGGATTCAGATCCAAATCACATCATCCTCCCTTGCCGAGTCTTCATCACAGCGTACCCGATAGAGATCCATTCCACCATGGCCGGTCGATGCAGCTCCTCCTCTCGCACCTCTAGTTCCAAGCCTAGAGATTGGGAGAGATGTTCCATCCTGCACAGCAAATTGGTGATGCTTCAGTCCAAGGGATTTCTTCCCCCAGCGTACCTGGTCCCGGTTCGAGCCGGGCTTGCCACTTATAATGGCGGAGAGCAAGCGGAGAGCCGTCCCAATCCCTCCAAAGGAGAGCGGGTATGCCTTGTCCCTTATCTGGTAAGAGGGCTCGGATTCCCAATCCATCAGTTTCTCCGAGGGCTTCTGGAGTTCTATGGCCTCCAGCTGCACAACCTCATGCCTGCCTCTCTGCTGCATATCGCGGGATTCATAGCCCTTTGCGAGTTATTTTTGGGCTGTGAGGCTCATTTCGCTCTGTGGAAGAAGCTGTTCTGCCTGGTGCCCCGTTCTAAGAAGGGATCAATATATCAAGTGGGCGGAGCCGAAGTGTGGCGTATCGCGGGGACCGGATACCTATCCGGGACCCCAAAGAATACCTCCGAAGACTGGCCTTCAGAATGGTTTTATATAGAAGATGTCCCTCTTCCGGACCCTATTTGGATCGGCCTTCCAGAGTTTGACAACGCCCCTTTGAAGAAACGTCAGAGCTGGCGTCCATGGAGCCCCCTGGAGGAAGACAACCGGGACATTCTTTATCTGATGAGCCGGATAAGCTCTTTAGCTCGATCCAGATTGACCATGATCGAGGTCATGGCTATATGCATTATGCGGGGGGTGCAGCCGCTCCAGTATAGAGGCCACCCCATGTGGGACTTTAACGGGGAGGATGACGCCACCCGCCACGGCCGCAAAGGGTCGGGATCAGCTGCTGATCTAATAAAGATCTTGTCTACTTTGTACAAGGGAGAAGAGGAGGAGTTCCTCCGTATCAACCCGCAGGGCGGATTCTCCATGTACAATCCTCCGAGCTGGGTAAGCGGAGATTTTTTCTCGCCCATCCGTTTAGTATTCCCATAGTTTAAGTATTCATTCTAGCGATTTCATCGCAGGAGCTGCGCCAGGCAGTAAAGGAGATATACAGCCCTCCCCACAGCCCGAGGACCCTGGACGGTCCCTTGACCCGGCCTCCCAGGAGGATCCGGACATATCCGTGGAGCTGCTCAACGGGGTATTTTACCAAGGGAGTAATGACAACACCTTGGTGGCCATTACGGTCGATTACCCTGGGTTAGTTCCAGCCTCACAGGTGACTGAGACCGAAATCCCAGAACTTAAAAAGGGATCCGTCCTTGTGCTCTTTTTATTGCCGTATAATAGCCGTGTTTTGCAGGGGAGGTCCTCGGGGCAAAAGGCCGAGCCTATGGCAACTAGCCAACAAGGGGCTGCTAGGCCAGGCAGGCTGAAAAGATCCACAGTCCGGATTGAGGCACCGGCGCAGAGGTATAGCTCGCCGTCTTTATTGCAAGACATTACTTACATGGGCATATTAACGCTCGTGCCTTATTTTCAGGAGAAAGAGCGCTCGCCGGACTATACCCGGAGAGGATACCCACCACGCCTCCACAAGCCAGGCTCCAAGGCCGGACTCAGGGGTGGGAACGAGTACAAGGCGTGCACCGGGTGCTCCTCCGACAGAGGATATAGATGGACTATCCGCCACCCCTTCCGAGGTGGAAAGTGCCATGAATCATAGACGTCGCCGCACTGTTCTTTGTGACGCTTGTTTCTCCCAAGAGGCTTTAGATGCCTTCAACTCGGGAGATGCGCACCTCCGTGCCGCTCAAAGTGGTCAAGCCAGAGCCACGGAGCAGTATGTAAAAGACATACAGGTGAGAAAATTTGATGATTATATATATCAGTAGCCCCTGAGACTTGAAACAGTTAGGACAACTGATTTAAGGATCATTTGTTATGTAGGTACTTACAGAAAAGAATACTCAACTGTCTCAGGAGCTGGAAGAGTGCAAAGCCCAACTTCAGGCCGCACTATCCGCTGCAAGGGAGCCCAAAGAGACCCCCGCTGGTAACATATCCGTCAAATGATAAGCATCATATTAGAGTGCGGCTTTATATGCAAATCTGACGAAAAAATTGCAGATGACACTGGAGTGAATCGGGATAAGCAACAGCTCAAACGCCAGCTGAAGGCTGGTGAGAGCGTGCTTACAAGGGTGAGGCAGTAGAAGAATGATCTCCAAGATGCCAACACCAAGCTGGGTGTGGAACTGAAAGATGTTCGTGCCCAACTGTCGGACTCTGTTAAGGAGAATCGACGGCTTCGGCGCGACATATTTAGTAAGTGATTGAACGAACTTAAAAAGAGTTCGGCGGGGAAGCTGGCTGACAGAGTTATGTCTGTAGGTATGTTAACAGGTCGTCCCGTGGAGGAGATGCCTGGTTCGATGGGTGACCTTCTTCCCGAGCTTGCACAGTTGCACGAACGAGTTCGGCAGGTGATGGAAGGCGTTGCCCAGGCCTTGTGGCCGTCTGTCTCCCTACCCGAAGGCCTTGGAGAGCTTGCTGAAAAGCTGAAGGGAGCATGGCGGCGCTTCCGATTATGGAAGATATCGGCCTGCCGTCAGGGCACCAGGGAAGCTTGGGTGAGGGTGAAGACACGGTACACGAAGGCTGACCCGAACCACATGGCCGAAGTCGGACCTGTGGGGCCTGATGGCAAGGAGATCCCTGTAAATTTAGTGTACGGCCAAGTAGAATTGGCTGCAAAGTATTCCCAACAGGACTGTAGACTAGACAGCCTATTGGATGGCATTGAAGAGGAATTCAACCAGTCAAATTGACTATGTAATTGTAAAGTGACATATATGATGCCTTCTAGCCGGATTGGAGATTGTTTGTCGTGGCGGACCTTTTCGCTTCAACCTCGGGACCTGACATTCCGGAGTGTATCCGAATACCCTCTCGGTTATATAAGAACCGGGGCATGCGTGGAGACTAGGCGTAGGGGTCATTAGTGCTTTATCAGACAAGTGCCCAACTAGCTATGTTATATTACATGGGTAGTAAGAAACATCTTCTAGAGAGAATAGTTCCGTTAAGGGTTCCTTTCCCTGGGTAGGCATGCCCTAAAGTGCATGTCCGGACTGCGACAAGAAGCACAGTGAAAACATCTAGGGGCAGATGTGGTTAATAAATAAAATTCATCTTTTGTTCACCGACCGAATATTCTCTTAAGAACGCTAGCTTTCGGCTTCACCCAGTCTGAGGTACACGTCTGGCTGACCCGGCGGTAACAATCGCAGAGGTGCTCCCCTTATGCCCTAGCCGAATTAACGGGAACATAGGGCATAAATACAAGAGCCAGGCAACCCAGCTTGGCCAAAACTTAAGTCATATCAATGCATATAATGGTGAAAAAGGTACATGCGGAAGTATAACACATGTGTTGGGCGTGATGCCCAGGTAAATAATTTAAGCTTCTGTGAAAGAAGCCCCCAGGTGTAGATAGTGCGGCTAGCACCTCTGTAATGTACAAGTGAGGCACAAGGTGACCCGTGAAGGTCTAGAGGAATAAAAAAAGAAAGGGAACAAGACAGACGACACATATGCGGAAAATGGACAAAGGGAGGGGACTAACATAAAGTCCGGTGCTAGGCGTAGAATCTTCGGAGCCTGGCTGCGGTCCATGGGTTTGGCTCGAGTCGACTAGTCGATGCATCCCGTAGTCGGTACGCTCCGCCGGTCAGAACTTGGTCGATGATGAAGGGACCTTCCCATTTGGGCTCTATCTTGTTCTTTTTCTTATCCGACAGCCGGAGAACTAGTTCGCCAACGTTATAAGTTTTGGCTCATACTTCTCTGCTTTGGTATCTACGGGCTTGTTGCTCGTAAAATGCGGAACGAGCTTTGGCTACGTCGCGTTCTTCCTCCAAGGTGTCCAGACTATCCTACCGATCGAGCTCGGCTTCTCTTTCTTCGTACACGCGCACTCGAGGTGAGTCATGAATTATGTCACTGGGTAGGACTGCCTCTGCGCCATACACCATAAAAAATGGTGTGTATCCGGTACTATGATTCGGCGTGGTCCGCAGCCCCCAGAGTACGGAGTCGAGCTCCTCTACCTAGTGCGTGTCAGACTTTGTTAAGGAGCGCACTAGTCTGGGTTTAATGCCGCTCATTATAAGACCATTTGCTTGTTCTACTTGACCGTTGGTTTGTGGATGGTAGACTGAAGCATAATCGAGCTTGATGCCCATTTTGCTGCACCAGAGTTTTACCTCGTCGGCCGTGAAGTTCGTGCCGTTATCAGTGATGATGCTGTGGGGGACGCTGTAGCGATGTACAACCCCGGATATGAAATCTATCACCGGTCCGGATTCGGCTGTTTTAACCGGTTTGGCCTCTATCCATTTGGTGAATTTATCCACCATGACCAATAAGTGTTGTTTCTTGTGGGTTCCACCTTTAAGGGGTCCAACCATGTCAAGCCCCTAGACCGCAAAGGGCCATGTAATGGGGATTGTTCGGAGGGCGGTGGGTGGCATATGGCTTTGATTTGCAAAGAGCTGGCAACCGGCGCAATGCTGGACTAAGTCCTGTGCGTCTGCCCGGGCCGTTGGCCAATAGAATCATGTACAGAAGGCCTTGCTCACAAGAGCCCGGGCTGTGGCATGATGACCGCCGAGTCTGGCATGAATTTCTACCAAAAGGTTCCGTCCTTCCTCTTCGGAGATGCACCGTTGAAGGACTCCGGTAGCGCTTTTTTGTACAATTCTCCCTCATGGACCCTGTAGGCCTTTGATCACTGCAGTATGCAGCATGCCTCATTTTGGTCCTCCGGGAGTTCTTGTCTAGTTAAGTAGGCCAGGAATGGTTTTGTCCACGGGGCAATAATGGCCATTATTTCATGGGTTGATTGTGTTATTTCGGAGGCGGAGCCTCCGATTGTGTCAGAGAGTTTGGTATCGGGTATTTTGGACGGGTCCGGACTGTTGTTACCGGTGTCCCCTTCCCATGTTACTGATGGCTTGAAGAGCCTTTCTAGAAAAATGTTGGGAGGGACATCGTCGCGTTTTGCACCAATGCGGGCGAGGATATCCGCCGCCTGATTGTTTTCCCCAGCCACATGGTGAAATTTGAGCCCCTCAAACCGGGCTGACATTTTTAGGAAGGCATTGCGATAAGCGGCCATTTTTGGATCCTTGGCATCAAAGTCTCCATTTATTTGGGATATTGCAAGGTTTGAATCCCTGCGCACCTCTAGGCATTGAATGCACATGGATACTGCCATCCGGAGACCATGTAGAAGGGCCTCGTATTTGGCTGCATTGTTGGAGTCCGTATACATCATCTGCAGTATGTATTGAACTGTGTCTCCTGTTGGGGACGTCAAAACGACGCCGGCCCCCAGGCCAACCAACATTTTGGAGCTGTCGAAGTGCATGATCCAGTTTGAATATGTGCCGTACTCTTTAGGGAGTTCGGCTTCCGTCCATTCAGCGACGAAGTCACCCAAAACTTCTGATTTAATAGCTCGCCATGGCTTGTAAGTTATGTCGAATGGGAGGAGCTCAATGGCCCATTTGGCAATCCGGCCCGTCGCGTCGCGGTTGTTTATAATATCGTTAAGTGGTACTTCCGAGGCTACCGTTATCGAACACTCTTGAAAGTAGTGTCGCAGCTTCCTGGATGCCATAAATACCGCGTACACTATCTTTTGATAATGCGGGTACCGCGATTTGCATGGATTAAGGACAGTGGGCACGTAGTAAACCGGCTTTTGGATGGGAAATTTGTGTCCGTCCACTTCTCGCTCGACGACAAGCACTGCGCTTACCACTTGATGAGTTGCCGCTATGTATAATAGCATTGGTTCGCCAATGTTCGGCGTGGCCAGGACTGGCTTTGTTGCCAACATGGCTTTTATTTCGTTGAGTCCGGCTGTGGCGGCGTCCGTCCACTGGAAGTGTTCGGTGCGCCGGAGGAGGCGATATAGGGGTAATGCCTTTTCTCCCAAGCGGGAGATAAAGCGGCATAGAGCCGCCACGCATCCAGTTAGTTTTTGTATTTGTTTGAGGTCTGTTGGGGTAGCCAACTGTGACAACGCTCAGATTTTGGCCGGATTAGCTTCAATACCTCTACTGGAGATAATGAATCCCAGGAGCTTTCCTGCTGGTACACCGAAGACGCATTTTTCCGGATTGAGCTTGATGTCATATGTTCGGAGGTTGTCGAATGTGAGCCTCAAGTCATCTACTAGAGTTTCGACATGCTTGGTTTTAAAGACCATGTCATCCACGTATGCCTCCACTGTTTTGCCGATCTGGTTTGCCAGGCATGTCTGAATCATGCGCTGATATGTTGCACCGGCGTTTTTTAGCCCGAAGGGCATTGTGTTGAAGCAGAATGGGCCGTATGGTGTGATGAATGCCGTTGCGGCTTGGTCTGGCTCTGCCATTTTGATTTGGTGGTAGCCGGAGTATGCATCGAGAAAACACAATGAATCGTGTCCTGCGACAGCGTCGATTATTTGATTGATGCGGGGGAGGGGGAAGGGATCCTTTGGGCAGGCCTTGTTAATGTCCTTAAAATCGACGCACAAGCGCCAGGATTTGTCCTTCTTTGGTACCATCACCAAGTTTGCTAGCTAGTCCGGATGTTCTATGTCTCTGATGAATCTGGCCTCCAATAGCTTGGCTAGTTTCTCTCCCATGGCTTGTCTTTTAGGCTCGGAGAAACGTCGAAGAGCCTGCTTGACTGGCTTGAACCCTTTTATGATATTTAGGCTGTGTTCAACCAGCCTGCGTGGGATTCCTGGCATGTCTGAAGGGTGCCAGGCAAAAATATCCCAGTTCTCGCGTAGGAACTCTCGCAGTGCGGCGTCAACATCAGGGTTTAATTGTGCCCCGATGGAAGCTGTTTTAGTAGGGTCCATTGGATGGACTTGGAATTTGACTATTTTGTCCGCCGGCTTAAAGGAGGTGGACTTGGGTCTTTTATCAAGTGTCACGTCGTCCCTGTTCACCGTGGAGCGCAGCGTAGTTAGTTCTTCGGCCGCTAGGGCTTCGGATAGTGCCTCGAGGGCCAGTGCAGCTGTCTTATTTTCGGCGCGGAGTGCTATGTCCGGATCACTAACAAGGGTGATGATTCCATTGGGCCCGAGCATTTTGAGCTTCATGTACCCGTAATGGGGTATGGCTTGGAAGATTGTAAACGCCTCCCGTCCTAATAGAGCGTGGTATCCGCTGCTGAACGGGGCCACTTGGAATGTAATTTCTTCGGACCTGTCATTATCCGGCGTGCCGAATACCACGTCTAGTGTGATTCTTCCGGCGCAGCGTGCTTCCCGACTGGGGATGATTCCTCTAAAGGTTGTGCTGCTTTGCTTAATGCGGCTCCAGTCTATTTCCATCTTTTGAAGGGTTTCCTCGTAGATGAGGTTTAATCCGCTGCCGCCGTCCATGAGTACCTTGGTGAGTCGAAAGCCGTCCATGATTGGACTGAGGACAAGTGCGGCTGGTACTCGGGCTGTTCGGAATTTAGGTTTGTCACTGGCATTGAAGGTAATAGCCGTGTCGCTCCAAGGATTTGTTTCTGCTATGTGGCAGATTTTGGACGTGCTGCGGAGTGTTCACTTCCGTCTTTTATTTGACGCAAAGGTCTCGAAGACCGTTAAGACCGTACTGTTGTCCTCGGGGTGGTGCTCTGTGGTTTTTGGGAGGAGTAGATCCTCACCACTTTTGGCCACCTACCGGAGTATCCAGCATGCTCTAAGGCTGTGCGTTGGTATCGCATCCGCTGTACTATGAATTTTGCAGGGTCCGTTGAGCCATCCCTCCAGTACGGTTCCTTGCCCCGTAGAGGGCTTTTGCTTTTTGGTAGTTAACCCAGGTGTATTGTGATAATGCACCCTTTTATTTTGGACTGGGTTTGTATTCAGAGCCAGATTATCCCAAAATTTTATTTCGGTTTTCCAGGCGCTTTCCATCATGCAGTACTTTCTCACTATGGTCACCAAGTCGGCAAAGCGTGTAATTTCGCGACGACTTATGGCGTTGAGAATTCCCTTGTCCGTGCAGTTATTGCAGAAGAATGAAATTGCGTCTTCCTCGCAGCAGTCCCTTATCCTGTTCTTGACTAGGAGGAATCTGGCCCAGTAATGGTGTACTATTTCTTTGGGCTCTTGCCTAATTTGGGATAGATCACATATGTTTGGGTGGGTGGGTGGAATTGAATCTGAATCCTCACCCAATCTGAGGCTCAGTGGCCAAGGAGTTTCCGAACTCGAAAGTTTGGATTCTTGGATGTTTTCTGGTAAATCCGGCCCACTGCCTGATTCTGGGTTCAGGCTTTGAGTGACATCCTCCCGTCCGTGGGTATCCGGCTTGGAGGGATCGGGAATCCGGACATAGCTAGTCCTTAAGATAGATGAAATTTTTCCGCATTGCTCTTCCACCACTGCAACATGATGGGTGACCTTGGGAGAGTTAATTTCTCTTAGATCGGGTTTAGGCCCAATCTGATCGTAGTCTGTAGCGAATCCCAGGGCGGCGATACGATCCAAGAGCTCATTCAGGGAAGAGAGCTCCATTGGATCTAACTGCTCGGCGAGTTCCGATTTGATGTGAAGATTGCTTTCGATGGCCCGAGACGTCATCGTCGGCGCAGCAGCCGAACAGGCGGTCATAAGAAAACCACCAAGCTGGAGAGTTTGGCTGATAGACAGGGCTCCCTCAGCGATAGTGCCGTCTTGAAAGACGGGACGAGACATCCTTCCTTGTGGCGACGGCACATTGGAACTCTCAATGAAAGCTCCAATGTCGGTGTCAAAACCGGCAGATCTCGGGTAGGGGGTCCCGAACTGTGCGTCAAGGCCGAATGGTAACAGGAGGCAAGGGACACGAAGTTTTACCCAGGTTCGGGCCCTCTTGATGGAGGTAAAACCCTACGTCCTGCTTGATTAATATTGAAGATATGGGTGTTACAAGAGTAGATCCACCACGAGATCAGAGAGGCTAAACCCTAGAAGCTAGCCTACGGTATGATTGTATGTTGTGATTGTTTTCCTACGGACTAAAACCCTCCGGTTTATATAGACACCGGAGAGGGTTAGGGTTACAAAAGGTCGGTTACAAAGGAGGAGATGTCCATATACATATTGCCTAGCTTGCCTTCCACGCCAAGTAGAGTCCCATCCGGACACGAGACGAAGTCTTCAATCTTGTATCTTCATAGTCTAACAGTCCAGCCAATGGAGATAGTCCAGCTGTCCGGAGACCCCCTAATCCAGGACTCCCACAACCACAGTTGAAACTTTAGCATGTTCCTTTATCCTAATAGGAAAAGGTGGGTTTTCAATATAAGAAGTAGGAACAACTGGACCAACATTATAGATAATAGTTTCATCTTTAGCTGGTACCGGTTCCTTAATTTCGTATTTAATAGGTGGGTGATATTTGAACCACTTCTCCTTAGGGAGATCAACATGAGCAGCAAAAGATTCAAAAAAGGAGGCTACTATATCAAAGTCAAGTCCATATTTAGTGCTAAACTTTTGAAAATCATTGGTATTGAGAAAATATTTAACATAATCATAGTTAAGCTTAATACATGATTCTTTACCTTCATCAAGTTCCCAATCTTCAGAGTTGCGTTTAATTCTTTCTAAAAGATCCCACTGGAAATAAATAGTCTTCTTCATAAAGGAACTTGTACAAGAAGTATCAAGCATGGATCGACCATCATGAGAAAGCCGAGCATAAAAAATCTAAATGATAATTTCTCTTGAGAGCTCATGATTGGGGCATGAATATAACATTGACTTAAGCCTCCCACAAACTAGAGAGATAATTTATCCTTCAACGAGCCAAAAATTATATATGTAATTCCAATCACGATGAACTAGATGCATTGGATATTTTTCTGGTGAAACTCCAATTTCAACCAATTCCAATTCCAAGATCCAATATCATCGCATAGCCTATACCATGACAATGCTTTTCCCTTCAAAGATAAAGGGAAAACCTTCTTCTTAGCTTCATCTCCGGGTAAACCTGTAAGCTTAAATAATCCACAAATTTCTTCCACATATATCAAGTGCATATCAGGATGTTCAGTTCCATCCTCTGCATAAGGATTAGCTAGTAGTTGTTCTATCATACCCGAAGGAATTTCATAACCAATATTTTTAGTAGGTGCAGTATGTTGAGGGGTGACTAATTGTGGTTCCGGTCGAGGTGAAGATACCATGTACAAACCCATCAAAGGATTGTTTTCCATAGTAACAAGTGACAGTAAATTTCAGCACGTAGTAATAATTTTTCCTTACCGATTTCCACTTACCAAGAGCGCTTCACTCTCCGGCAATGATGCTAGATAAGAGCCTTGATGACCCACAAGTATAGGGGATCAATTGTAGTCCTTTCTATAAGTAAGAGTGTCAAACCCAATGAGCAGTAGAAGGAAATGACAAGTGGTTTTCAGCAAGGTATACTCTACAAGCACTGAAATTATAAGTAACGAGTAGTTCGATAGCAAGATAATTTGTAACGAGCAAGTAACAATAGTAGTAACAAAGCTGCAGCAAGGTATCCCAATCCTTTTGAGGTAAAGGACATGCCAAAACGTTCTCTTATGATAAGCAAAGCGTTCTTGAGGGTACACGGGAATTTCATCTAGTCACTTTCATCATGTTGGTTTGATTTGTGTTCTCTACTTTGATAATTTGATATGTGGGTGGACCGGTGCTTAGGTGTTGTTCTTTCTTGAACAAACCTCCTACTTATGATTAACCCCCTCGCAAGCATCCGCAACTAAGAAAAAAGTATTAAGAATAAATTCTAACCATAGCATTAAACTTTTGGATCCAAATCAGTCCCATACAAAATAGCGCATAAACTAGGGTATAAGCTTCTGTCACTCTCGCAACCCATCATCTAATAAATACTCTAGAATGCATTCCCTTAGGCCCAAATATGGTGAAGTGTCATGTAGTTGATGTTCGCATGACACCACTAAGGGAATCACAACATACATACCATCAAAATATCGAACACATATAAAATTCACATGATTACTTGCAACAAGATTTCTCCCATGAATTCAAGAACAAAAGTAACTACTCACAAATGATAATCATGCTCAAGATCAGAGGGGTATTAAATAGTATATTAGATCTGAACATATAATGTTCCACCGAATACACCATATAGTAATCGACTACAAGATGTAATCAACACTACTCTTCACCCACAAGTACCAATCTATAGTTCCGGTACAAAGATTGAACACAAGAGATGAACAAGGGTTTGAGAGGAGATGGTGTTGTTGAAGATGTTGATGAAGATTTCCCTCCCCAAGATGGGAGAGTAGTTGGTGATGATGATGACGATGATTTCCCCCTCCAGGAGGGAAGTTCCCTTGCCGGAATCGCTCCGCCGGAGGGCAAAAGTGCTCCTGGCCAAGTTCCGCCTCGAGACAGCGGCGCTTCTCCCGAAAGTCCTCTCCTTATTCTTTTTCTAGGTCAAAATGACTTATATACCAGAAGAGGGGCGCCGGAGGTGGGCCGAGGAGGGCACGACTGGGCTCCCTGGCGCACCCAGGTGGGTTGTGCCCACCTGGTGGGCCCCCTCTGGTACTTATTTGCTCCAATATTTCTTATATATTCCATAAAAAATCTCTGTAAAGTTTTAGCTCATTTGGAGTTGTGCAGAATAGGTAGCCTGACGTAGCTTTTTCAGGTCCAGATTTCTAGCCGGAATTCTCCCTCTTTGTGTGAACTTTGCATATTATGAGAGAAAAGGCATTACAATTACTCCAAAAAGCATTATTATGCATAAAAACAATATAAACAACAGTAGGTGAACATGATGCAAAATGGACGTATTAGCATACAAGGTGGATGAATGGAGAGCTACCATTCAGAGACTTATTGGGTTTGCTGAAGCAAACAAATCGCAACTTGCGGAGCCCTCGCAGCGCCTACAGACGACACCGGCGCCCCCACGGGCGGCCACGTTGAGAGGACTACACCCATAGTACAGTCTGCTCCGTGGCAGCCTGGCCAAGGGCAGCCACGACAAGCTCAACAACCCCAAGGCAATGATGATCGTGATAGGGCATCGATGGATTCATTTGACCCACGACTCCAGCAAGATCAACACCGAGTGTTGAGGGAAAGGATGAAGAAAGATGCCCACACCATCGAATGTCCTCGTGAGACACACCGTCAATCAGAGATGCGTAATGGACCTGATGTCGACGAGACCGCGCCCAGTGCTGGAGGGTACTTACCTTACGAGGTAGGGTGCCCTACATTCACTCATGAGCTGCGATGCGACGCCCCTGATTCAATTATACACGCAAACGTGTACGATCAAGATCAGGACTCATAGGATGATATCACAACACAACTCTAAAAATAAATAAGTCATACAAGCATCGTAATTCAAGCCAGGGGCCTCAAGGGTACAGACATAAGTTAAAAAAGTCAGTGGAAGCAACAATATCTGAGTACAGACATAAGTTAAACAAGTTGCCATAATATGGCTAGCACAAACTGGGTTACAGATCGAAAGAGGCGCATGCCTCCTGCCTGGGATCCTCCTAAACTACTCCAGGTAGTGATCGGCGGCCTCCACGTAGTAGTAGGCACCTTCGGTGTAGTAGGAGTCGTCATCGGTGGCGTCTGGCTCCTAAGATCCAACATCTGGTCACAACAACCAGAAATAGAAAGGGGAAAGAGGGGCGCAAAGCAACCGTGAGTAATCATCCAAAGTACTCGCAAGCAAGGATCTACACTTCATATGCATTGGTATCAATGAAATGGGTAGTATCTAGGGACTAAACTGCAGCCTGCCAGAATAAGAGGGGCATAGCTAGTGCTATTGAATACTATGCTTCTGGCAGCATCCATCTTGAAGCATATAGAAGAGAGTAGAAGGTAAGTTCACCAAGTATCATCATATAGCATAAACCTACCCAGCGATCATCTACTCGTCGCCCTATGAGAGAGCGATCACCAGGTTGTATCTGGAACTTGTCTGGGTGTGTTTTATTATGTATCTAGTTCTAGTTGTCATAAGGTCGAAGTATAACTCCAGGTCATCCTTTTACCGAGGGAAACAACTATTCGAATAGATCAACTTCCCTACAGGGGTGCACCAAATTACCCAACATGCTCGATCCCTCTGGCCGGGCACACTTTCCTGGGTCATGTCTGGCCTCAGAAGATCAACACGTCGCAGCTCGACCTATGCACAACAGAGGGGTCACCACGCTGGTCTAAATCATAAGCGCACAGGAGTCTGGGCCCATCGCCTGTTGCACACATGCATGTTGCTGCTACCTCTTGAGCACTGCGTTGGTTTTCCCTTGAAGAGCAAAGGGTGATGCAGTAAAGCAGCGTAAGTATTTCCATCAGTTTTTGAGAACCAAGGTATCAATCCAGTAGGAGATCACATGCGAGTCACCTCGTACCTACACAAACAAATAAGAAACTCGCAACCAACGCGATAAAAGGGGTTGTCAATCCCTTCACAGCCACTTGCAAGAGTGAGATCTGCTAGAGATAATAATAATAAGGTAAATATTTTTGGTATTTTTATGATATAGATTGAAACTAAAGATTGCAAAATAAAATAGATTGGAAACTTGTATGATGGAAAATAGACCCGGGGGCCATAGGTTTCACTAGTGGCTTCTCTCAAGATAGCATAAGTATTACGGTGGGTAAACAAATTACTGTTGAGCAATTGATTGAAAAGCGAATAATTGTGAGAATATCTAGGCATGGTCATGTATATAGGCATCACTCCATGACAAGTAGACCGACACGATTCTGCATCTACTACTATTACTCCACACATCGACCGCTATCCAGCATGCATCTAGAGTATTAAGTTCGTAAGAACAGAGTAACGTCTTAAGCAAGATTACATGATTTAGAGGGATAAACTCATGCAATATGATATAAACCCCATCTTTTTATCCTCGATGGCAACAATACAATACATGTCGTTTCCCCTACTGTCACTGGGATCGAGTACCATAAGATTCAACCCAAAGCTAAGCACTTCTCCCATTGCAAGAAAGATCAATCTAGTAGGCCAAACCAAACTTGTAATTCGAAGACACATGCAAAGATAAACCAATCATACGTAAAATAATTCAGAGAAGAATCAAATATTGTTCATAGATAATCTGGATCATAAACCCACAATTCATCGGATCTCGACAAACACACTGCAAAAGAAGATTACATCAAATAGATTTCCAAGAGAATCGAGAAGAACTTTGTATTGAGATCCAAAGAGAGAGAAGAAGCCATCTAGCTACTAGCTATGGACCCGAAGGTCTGAGGTAAACTACTCACACATCACCGGAGAGGCCATGGAGTTGATGTAGAGGCCCTCCGTGATCAATTCCCCATCCGGCGGAGCTCCAGAAAAGGCCCCAAGATGGGATCTCTTGGGTACAAAAGGTTGCATCTGTGGAATTAGGTTTTCGTGGTGCTCCTGGATGTTTGCCGGGTACGTGGACTTATATAGGAGGAAGAAGTAGGTCGGTGGAGCAATGAGGGGCCCACGAGGGTGGAGGGTGCGCCTAGGGGGGTAGGCACGCCCCCTGTCTCGTGGCATCCTCGATTGTTTCCTTACGCCCACTCCAAGTCTCCCGGATCACGTTTGTTGAGAAAATCACGTTCCTGAAGGTTTCATTCCGTTTGGACTTCGTTTGATATTCCTTTTCTACGAAACACTAAAATAGGCAAAAAAACAACAATTTGGGCTGGGCCTCCGGTTAATAGGTTAGTCTCAAAAATGATATAGAAGTGTAAAATAAAGCCCATTAACATCCAAAACAGATAATATAATAGAATGGAGCAATCAAAAATTATAGATACGTTGGAGACGTATCAAGCATCCCCAAGCTTAATTCCTGCTCTTCCTCGAGTAGGTAAGTGATAAAAAAGAATTTTTGATGTGGAATGCTTTCTAACATATTTCTCAATGTAATTTTTCTTTATTGTGGCATGAATGTTCAGATCCGAAAGATTCAAGATAAAAGTTCAATATTGACATAAAAATAATAATACTTGAAGTATACTAACTAAGCAATCATGTCTTCTCAAAATAACATGGCCAAAGAAAGTTATCCCTACAAAATTATATAGTCTGGCTATGCTCTATCTTCACCACACAAAATATTTAAATCATGCACAACCCCGATGACAAGCCAACCAATTGTTTCATACTTTTGATGTTCTCAAACTTTTTCAATCTTCACGCAATATATGAGCATGAGCCATGGATATAGCACTATATGTGCAATACAATGGTGGTTGTGGAGAAGACAAGAAGGAGAAGATAGTCTCACATCAACTAGGCGTATCAACGGGCTATGGAGATGCCCATCAATAGATATCAACGTGAGTGAGTAGGGATTGCCATGCAACAAATGCACTAGAGCTATAAGTGTATGAAAGCTCAACAAAAGAACTAAGTGGGTGTGCATCCAACTTGCTTCCTCATGAAGACCTAAGGCAATTCTGAGGAAGCCCATCATTGGAATATACAAGCCAAGTTCTATAATGTAAAATTCCCACTAGTACATAAAAGTGATAACATAGGAGACTCTCTATCATGAAGATCATGGTGCTACTTTGAAGCACAAGTGTGGAAAAAGGATAGTAACATTCTCCCTTCTCTCTTTTTCTCTCATTATATTTTTTTATTTGGGCCTTATTTCTTTTTTCTTTTCTTTTTGGCCTCTTTTCTTTTTTTTTCGTCCGGAGTCTCATCCCGACTTGTGGGGGAATCATAGTCTCCATCATCGTTTCCTTACTGGGACAATGCTCTAATAATGATGATCATCACACTTTAATTTACTTACAACTCAAGAATTACAACTCAATACTTAGAAAAATATATGACTCTATGTGAATGCCTCCGGCGGTGTACCGGGATGTGCAATGGTGCATGAGTGACATTTATGAAGAATTATGAACGGTGGCTTTGCCACAAATACGATGTCAACTAGATGATCATGCAAGCAATATGACAATGATGAAGCGTGTCATAATAACGGAACGGTGGAAAGTTGCATGGCAATATATCTCGGAATGGCTATGGAAATGCCATAATAGGTAGGTATGGTGGCTGTTTTGAGGAAAGTAAGTGGTGGGTTTATGGTACCGGCGAAATTTGCGCGATACTAGAGAGGCTAGCAATGGTGGAAGGGTGAGAGTGCGTATAATCCGTGGACTCAACATTATTCATAAAGAACTCACATAATTATTGCAAAATTCTATTAGTTATCGAAAGAAAGTATTACGCGCATGCTCCTAGGGGGATAGATTGGTAAGAAAAGACCATCGCTCGTCCCCGACCGCCACTCATAAGGAAGACAATCAATAAATAAATCATGCTTCGACTTCATCACATAACGGTTCACCATACGTGCATGCTATGGGAATCACAAACTTCAACACAAGTATTTCTCAAATTCACAACTACTCAACTAGCATGACTCTAATATCACCATCTCCATATCTCAAAACAATTATCAAGTATCAAACTTCTCATAGTATTCAATGCACTTCTATGAAAGTTTTTATATTATTCCTAAAAGAAAATTTCCATGTTGTTCTAAAGGACTCTCAAAATAATAAAAGTGAAGCATGAGAGATCAACTATTTCTATAAAATAAAACCACTGCCGTGATCTAAAAGATATAAGTGAAGCACTAGAGGAAAAACTATATGGCTCAAAAGATATAAGTGAAGCACATAGAGTATTCTAATAAATTTCAAATCATGTGAGTCTCTCTAAAAAGGTGTGTACATCAAGGATGATTGTGTTAAACTAAAAAGCAAAGACTCAAATCATACAAGACGCTCCAAGCAAAACACATATCATGTGGTAAATAAAAATATAGCTCCAAGTGAAGTTACCGATAGACGAAGACGAAAGAGGGGATGCCTTCCGGAGCATTCCCAAGATTAGGATTTTTGATGTCCTTGAATTTTACCTTGGGGAGCCATGGTAATCCCCAATATTAGGCTCTTGCCACTCCTTGTTCCATAATCCATCAAATATTTACCCAAAACTTGAAAACTTCACAACACAAAACTCAAAATAGAAAATCTCATGAGCTCCGTTAGCGAAAGAAAACAAAACACCACTTCAAGGTACTGTAATGAACTCATTCTTGATTTATATTGGTGTTAAACCTACTGTATTACATCTTCTATATGGTTTATAAACTCTTTTACTATCCATAGATTCATCAAAATAAGCAAACAACACACGAAAAACAGAATCTGTCAAAACAGAACAGTCTGTAGTAATCTGTAGGTAACGCAAACTTATGGAACGTCAAAAATTCTAAAATAAATTGCTGGACGTGAGGAATTTCTGTATTAATCAGCTTCAAAAATAATTAACTAAATAGTAGTTTCCAAATAAAAATGGCATTAATTCTCGTGAGCGCTAAGGTTTCTGTTTTTTACAGCAAGATCAAAAAGACTTTTCCCAAGTCTTCCCAAAGGTTCTACTTGGCACAAACACTAATTAAACACAAAAAACACAACCAAAACAAATGCTAGATAAATTATTCATTACTAAAAATGAGAAAAAAATCAAGGAATAAAAATAAAATTGGGTTGCCTGCCAACAAGCGCTATCGTTTAACGCCCCTAGCTAGGCATAAAAGGAAGGATAGGTCTAGGTATTTCCATCTTTGGTAGGCTATCCATAAGTGGCTCTCATAATAGATTCATATGGTAATTTAAATATCTTTGTAGGGAAGTGTTCCATGCCTTTACTTAATGGAAATTGGAATTTAATATTCTCTTCCTTCATATCAATAATTGCACCAATCGTTCTAAGGAAAGGTCTACCAAGAATAATTGGACATGAAGGATTGCAATCTATATCAAGAACAATGAAATCTACGGCACATAATTCTTATTTGCAACAATAAGAACATCATTAATTCTTCCCATAGGTTTCTTAATGGTGGAATCCGCAAGATGCAAGTTTAAAGAACAATCATCAAAATCACGGAAACCTAGCAAATCACACAAAGTTTTTGGAATCATGGAGACACTAGCACCCAAATCACACAAAGCATAACACTCATGATCTTTAATTTTAATTTTTGTTGTAGGTTCCCACTCATCATAAAGTTTTCTAGGGATAGAAACTTCCAACTCAAGTTTTTCTTCATAAGAATGCATCAAAGCATCAACGATATGTTTAGTAAAAGCTTTATTTTGACTATAAGCATGAGGAGAATTTAGTACATATTGCAACAAGGAGATACAATCTATCAAAGAGCAATTATCATAATTAAATTCCTTGAAATCCAAGATAGTGGGTTCATTGCTATTTAAAGTTGTAACCTCTTCAATCCCACTTTTAACAATTTTTGCATCAAGATCTAAAAACTCTGAATCATTGGGACGCCTTTTAACTAAAGTTGACTCATCTCTAGTCCCATCATTATCAAGATTCATATTGCAAAACAAAGATTTAATAGGGGACACATCAATCACTTTTAGATCTTCATCCTTATTATCATGAAAACTAGAAGAACACGCTTTCACAAAGCAATCTTTCTTAGCACGCATCCTAGCTGGTCCTTCCTTGCACTCATCAATGGAAATTCTCATGGCTTTGAGAGATTCATTGGTATCTTGCTTAGGTGGAATAGATATAAGTTTCAAATAATCAACATCAAGAGAAATTCTATCCACGTTCCTAGCCAACTCATCAATCTTAAGCAATTTTTCTTCAATCAAAGCACTGAAAATCTTTTGCGAAGTAATAAATTCTTTAATACTAGATTCAAAAAATAAGGCATCTTATTATAATTTCCATAAGAATTTTTGTAGGAATTACCAGAACTATCAGAGGAATTACTAGGAAACGGCCTATGATTAAAATTACCTCTATACGCGTTATTACCAAAATTGTTCCTACCAACAAAATTCACATCCACAGATTCATTATTATTCTCAATCAAAGTAGACAAAGGCATATCATTAGGATCAGTAGGAGCACTCTTATTAGTAAAGAATTTCATAAGTTCATCCATCTTTCCACTCAAAACATTAATCTCTTCAATTGCATGCACTTTTTTAGTAGTAGATCTTCCAGTGTGCCATTGAGAATAATTAACCATAATATTATCTAGGAGTTTGGTAGCTTCTCCTAAAGTGATTTCCATAAAAGTGACTCCCGTGACCGAATCTAAAAGATTTCTAGAAGCAAAATTCAATCCGGCATAAAAATACTTTATAATCATCCACAAATTCAAACCATGTGTAGGGCAATTACGTATCATTGATTTCATCCTCTCCCAAGATTGTGCAACATGTTCATGATCAAGTTGCTTAAAATTCATAATATCATTTCTAAGAGAGATGATCTTAGCGGGAGGAAAATACTTAGAGATAAAAGCATCTTTGCACTTATTCCATGAATCAATACTATTTTTAGGCAAAGACGAAAACCAAGCTTTAGCACGATCTCTAGGAGAAAACGGAAATAGCTTAACTTTAACAATATCATTATTCCACATCTTTCTTATTTTGCATATCACACAAATCATCAAAGTTGTTTAGATGGGTAGCGGCATCTTCACTAGGAAGGCCAGAAAACGGATCTTTCATGACAAGATTCAGCAAAGCATTATCAATTTCACAATATTCAGCATCGGTAAGAGGAGCAATTGGAGTGCTAATAAAGTCATTATTGTTGGTATTGGCAAAGGCACACAATTTAGTATTGTCTCGAGCCATTGTGACAGGCAAGCAATCCAACACACAAGCAAACAAGCAGAGAGAAAGCGAACGGAAAGAGAGGGCGAGAGGAAAAAAAGGGCGAATAAAATGGCAAGGGTGAAGTGGGGGAGAGGAAAACGAGAGGCAAATGGCAAATAATGTAATGTGGAGGATAAGAGTTGTGATGGGTACTTGGTTTGTCTTGACTTGGTGTAGATCTCCCCGGCAACGGCGCCAGAAATCCTTCTTGCTACCTCTTGAGCACTATGTTGGTTTTCCCTTGAAGAGGAAAGGGTGATGCAGTAAAGCAGAGTAAGTATTTCCCTCAGTTTTTGAGAACCAAGTTATCAATCCAGTAGGAGACCACGCGCGAGTCACCACTTACCTACACAAACAAATAAGAACGTCGCAACCAATGAGATAAAGTGGTTGTCAATCCCTTCACGGCCACTTGCAAGAGTGAGATCTAATAGAGATAATAATAATAAGATAAACAGTTTTGGTATTTTTATGATATAGATTGAAAGTAAAGATTGCAAAATAAAATAGATTGGAAACTTGTATGATGGAAAATAGACCCGGGGCCATAGGTTTCACTAGTGGCTTATCTCAAGATAGCATAAGTATTACGGTGGGTAAAAAAATTACTGTCGAGCAATTGATATAAAAGCGAATAATTATGAGAATATCTAGGCATGATCATGTATATAGGCATCACGTTCGCGACTAGTATTAAGTTCATAAGAACAGAGTAACGCCTTAAGCAAGATGACATGATGTAGTGGGATAAACTCATGAAATATGATATAAACCCCATCTTTTTATCCTCGATGGCAACAATACAATATGTGTCGTTTCCCCTACTGTCACTGGGATCGAGCACCGTAAGATTGAACCCAAAGCTAAGCACTTATCCCATTGCAAGAAAGATCAATCTAGTAGGACAAACCAAATTGATAATTCGAAGAGACTTGCAAAGATAAACCAATCATACATAAAAGAATTCAGAGAAGAATCAAATATTGTTAATAGATAATCTGGATCACAAACCCACAATTCATCGGATCTCGACAAACACACCGCAAAAGAAAATTACATCGAATAGATCTCCAAGAGAATCGAGGAGAACTTTGTGTTGAGATCCAAAGAGAGAGAAGAAGCCATCTAGCTACTAGCTATGGACCCGAAGGTCTGAGGTAAACTACTCACACATCACCGGAGAGGCCATGGAGTTGATGTAGAGGCCCTCCGTGATCAATGCCCCCTCTGTCAGAGCTCCGGAAAACGCCCCAAGATGGGATCTCTCGGGTACAGAAGGTTGCGGTGGTGGAATTACATTTTCATGGTGCTCCTGGGTGTTTGCTGGGTACGTGGACTTATATAGGAGGAAGAAGTATGTCAGTGGAGCAACGAGGGGCCCACGAGGGTGGAGGGCGCGCCTAGGGGGTAGGCGCGCCCCTGCCTCCTGGCCTCCTTGATTGTTTCTTGATGCCCACTCGAAGTCTCCTGGATCATGTTTGTTGAGAAAATTACGTTCCCAAAGGTTTCGTTCCGTTTGGACTTCGTTTGATATTCCTTTTATGCGAAATACTGAAATAGGCAAAAAAACATCAATTTGGGCTAGGCCTCCAGTTAATAGGTTAGTCCCAAAAATGATATAAAAGTGTAAAATAAAGCCCATTAACATCCAAAACAGATAATATAATAGCATGGAGCAATCAAAAATTATGGATACGTTGGAGAGTATCAGTTGCGTACGCGGCCGGTGAGCAGACCTAGCAACCTCCATTATGAAGGAAGTTGCGTTACGAGGTCCAACCCGGCGTGTGCCGCTTAATCGGTGACGTCAAGAAGGCTTCGGCTGATACCACGACATCGAGTGCCCATATCTGTTCCAGCGTAGCTGGTTAGTGCGTATAGGCTCATAGCCAGACTCAGATCAAATACCAAGATCTCATTAAGCGTGTTAATTGATGGAACCGCAGACGCCGACCAGGGACCAGGCCCACCTCTCATCTAGGTGGTATCAACCTGCCCCATCGCTTCGCCACAAAGATCTATTCAGAGGGCTATCGGGAAAAATGTCCTTTCAGCCCCCAATCCGTGAATCACTCGTGGGTACTCTACGAGCCGACCTGGCTTTAGTCACCACATGTATCATATATTATGTATATAAGTATTTGCCCGTGATCACCTCCCGAGTGATCACGACCCGGTAGTATAGCATGGTAGACGGACAAGAATGTAGGGCCACTAATGATAAACTAGCATCCTATACTAAGCATTTAGGATTGGAGGTAAAGGGAACAACAGTAGTAGCAAAGACAGGCTATGCAGCAGAATAGGATTAACCGAAAGTAGTAACATGGTACATTACTCTAAAGTAAGCAGTA
>NC_041386.1:418333792-418442696 GCF_002162155.2 Triticum dicoccoides | reverse complement strand
GGGTCGTCAACACCTTAGTCGATCAGGGGAGCAGCAGCGACGTCAGCCTCATAGTCTACCGGAGAGAATAGGGGGAAGAAACAATAAATATAAGGCAAACATAAGCATGATGATGCATGACATGACAATGAGCGGTGCTAGGTGTGACCTAACGCAGCAGTAGGTGATACCGGCAAAGGGGGGAAACATCCGGGAAAGTATTCCCGGTGTTTTGCATTTTCGGACAGATGGACCGGAGGGGGAAAGTTGCATGTTCGCTATGCTAGAGACGTGTGGCGGATGAATGAACTGCGTATTCAGATTCGTCTCGTCATTCTGAGCAACTTTCATGTACATAGTATTTTCATCCGAGTTACAGATTATTTTATATTAATTTATAAAGATTTAATCATTTTCAGGAATTATACGATTAATTTAAATAGAAAAAGCAATTATGACGTCAGCATGATGTCAGGGTGATTTCAGCAGTCGAACAGTCAGTTGACTTAGTCAAACTGACGTGTGGGTCCTAGTGTCATTGACTGTTAACTAACTAACCAAGTTAATTAGTTTAGTTAACAGATTAATTATGTTAAGTTAATGAATTTATTTAATTAATTTAATTATTAATTATATTATAAATTAATATATTTTCTGAAATCGTTCTGGGCGTGGGGCCCATATGTCATAGGCACACGGGGGCCTAATGGGCATGGGCGCTCGTGGATAGGGCTGCGCATGCGGTCGCTATCCGTGGTCGCCAGCGACCGGACGCGGGGGTGGGCCGGCAGCCATGGCGCATGGCCGGCCGGAGTAGCAAGCCCGAGGGCCGAGGTGGCAGCCGGAGGCGGCCTGGGGCAGCGACGATGCTAGGCCTCGGCCTGGTGGGAGCTGCGGCCAGGCGGGGACGCAACCGCTCGAGGGGGAAGCGGGGGCCAGCGCGGGGAATGACGGCCGCTTCGCGGCCAGGGAGCAGCAGCAGAGGTGGCAAGCGGCAGCAGCGGTGGCTGTAGTAGGTGGCGGCACGCACGGACAGTGGCAGAAGCAAGGCGAGGTGAGGGCAGAGGCGGGCGCAGCTACAACAGAAGCAGCAGCACGCAGTAGTGGCTGAAATGCGGGCGGGGTTGCATGGGCACACATGGCGTTGCGGGGGCAGGGGTGCGGCACGGTGTGGGGATGCACAGGCCAGGCTACATGAGTGGAGGCGCGGCGAATGGGGCGACGACGCGGGGCGCGACGAGCGCGCGCTAGCTGTGCCGGACGAGGTGACGCGCGAGAGATGGGAGGTGGAGGCTGGGCCTCACCACGTGGGTATAGGGCAAATGGCAGCAGGGCTCGGGGAGGAGGACGGGTATGCCCTGCGTTGACAGAGACGGGGAGGCGGTCCGGCGAGGTGGCTCCTAATGTCTACTACGCAACCTTTTTCTTGTAGACATTGTTGGGCCTCCAAGTGCAGAGGTTTGTAGGACAGTAGCAAATTTCTCTCAAGTGGATGACCTAAGGTTTATCAATCCGTGGGAGGCGTAGGTTGAAGATGGTCTCTGTCAAACAACCCTGCAACCAAATAACAAAGAGTCTATTGTGTCCCCAACACACCCAATACAATGGTAAATTGTATAGGTGCACTAGTTCGGTGAAGAGATGGTGATACAAGTGCAATATGGATGGTAGATAAAGGTTTTGTAATATGAAAATATAAAAACAGCAAGGTAACTAATGATAAAAGTGAGCACTAACGGTATTGCAATGCGTTGAAACAAGGCCTAGGGTTCATACTTTCACTAGTGCAAGTTCCCTCAACAATAATAACATAATTGGATCATATAACTATCCCTCAACATGCAACAAAGAGTCACTCCAAAGTCACTAATAGCGGAGAACAAACGAATAGATTATTGTAGGGTACGACACCACCTCAAAGTTATTCTTTCTGATCGATCTATTCAAGAGTCCGTAGTAAAATAACATGAAGCTATTCTTTCCGTTCAAACTATCCTAGAGTTCGTACTAGAATAACACCTTAAGACACAAATCAACCAAAACCCTAATGTCACCTAGATACTCCAATGTCACCTCAAGTATCCGTGGGTATGATTATACGATATGCATCACACAATCTCAGATTCATCTATTCAACCAACACAAAGTACTTCAAAGAGTGCCCCAAAGTTTCTACTGGAGAGTCAAGACGAAAACGTGTGCCAACCCCTATGCATAGGTTCATGGGCGGAACCCGCAAGTTGATCACCAAAACATACATCAAGTGGATCATATGATATCCCATTGTGACCACATATAAGCACGTGCAAGACATACATCAAGTGTTCTCAAATCCTTAAAGACTCAATCCGATAAGGTAACTTTAAAGGGAAAGCTCAATCCATTACAAGAGAGTAGAGGGGGAGAAACATCATAAGATCCAACTATAATAGCAAAGCTCGCGATACATCAAGATCGTACCACCTCAAGAACACGAGAGAGAGAGAGAGAGAGATCAAACACATAGCTACTGGTACATACCCTCAGCCCCGTGGGTGGACTACTCCCTCCTCGTCATGGAGAATTTCGGGATGATGAAGATGGCCACCGGAGAGGGATTCCCCCCTCCGGCTGGGTGCCGGAATGGGTCTAGATTGGTTTTTTGTGGCTACGGAGGCTTCTGGCGGCGGAACTTCGATGAACGAAGACGAAAGAGGGGATGCCTTCCGGGGCATCCCCAAGCTTAGGCTTTTGGTTGTCCTTTAATATTACCTTGGGGTTCCCTGGGCATCCCCAAGCTTAGGCTCTTGCCAATCCTTGTTCCATAATCCATCGAATCTTTACCCAAAACTTGAAAACTTCACAACAAAAAACTTAACAGAAAACTCGTAAGCTCCGTTAGTATAAGAAAATAAATCACCACTTAGGTACTGTTGTGAACTCATTCTAAATTCACATTGGTGTAATTTCTACTGTATTCCAACTCATCTATGGTTCATACCCTCCGATACTACTCATAGATTCATCAAAATAAGCAAACAACACATAGAAAACAGAATCTGTCAAAAACAGAACAGTCTGTAGTAATCTGGATCAAACGTATACTTCTAGAACTCATAAAATTCTCAAATAAATTGGTGGACCTGAGGAATTTGTCTATTAATCCTCTGCAAAAATAATCAACTTAATAGTACTCTCCAGTAAAAAATGGCAGCTAATCTCGTGAGCACTAAAGTTTCTGTTTTTTACAGCAAGATCACAAAGACTTCACCCAAGTCTTCTCAAAGGTTCTACTTGGCACAAACACTAACTAAAACATAAAACCCAATCTAAACAAAGGCTAGATGAATTATTTATTACTAAACAGGAGCAAAAAGTAAATAACAAGAATAGGATTGGGTTGCCTCCCAACAAGCGCTATCGTTTAACGCCCCTAGCTAGGCATGATGATTTCAATGATGCTCATATAAAATAGATTGAAACATAAAGAGAGCATCATGAAGAATATGCACATTTAAGCCTAACCCACTTCCTATGCATAGGGATTTTTTGAGCAAACAATTTATGGGGACAATAATCAACTAGCATAGGAAGGCAAAACAAGCATAACTTTGAAACTTTAAGCACATAGGGAGGTAATTTGATATTATTACAATTCCTGCAAGTATATATTCCTCCCTCATAATAATTTTCAGTAGCATCATGAATGAATTCAACAATATAACTATCACATAAAGCATTCTTTTCATGATCCCCAAGCATAGAATTTTTATTACTCTCCACATAAGCAAATTTCTTCTCATGAATAGTAGTGGGAGCAAACGCAACAAAATAACTATCATGCGAAGCATAATCCAATTGAAAGTTAAAATCATGATGACAAGTTTCATGGGTATCATTATTTTTTATAGCATACATGTCATCACAATAACCATCATAGATAGGAGGGATGATTTCATCATAATAAATTTGCACATCAAAACTTGAGGAAGAGAAAATATCATCTTCATCCAACATAGCTTCCCCAAGCTTGTGGCTTTGCATATCAATAGCATCATGGATATTCAAGGAATTCAAACTAACAACATTGCAATCATGCTCATCATTCAAATATTTAGTGCCAAACATTCTAATGCATTCTTCTTCTAACACTTTGGCACAACTATTGGAATCCCTATTTTCATGAAAGACATTAAAAAGATGAAGCATATGAGGTACCCTCAATTCCATTTTTTTGTAGTTTTCTTTTATAGACTAAACTAGTGATAAAAAAAGAAACTAAAAGATTCAATTGCAAGATTTAAATATATACCTTCAAGCACTAACCTCCCCGGCAACGGTGCTAGAAAACAGCTTGATGTCTACTACGCAACCTTCTTCTTGTAGACGTTGTTGGGCCTCCAAGTGCAGAGGTTTCTAGGACACTAGAAAATTTCCCTCAAGTGGATGACCTAAGGTTTATCAATCCGTGGGAGGCGTAGATTGAAGATGGTCTCTGTCAAACAACCCTACAACCAATAAACAAAGAGTCTCTTGTGTCCCCAACACACTCAATACAATGGTAAATTGTATAGGTGCACTAGTTCAGCGAAGAGATGGTGATACAAGTGCAATCTGGATGGTAGATAAAGGTTTTTGTAATCTGAAAATATAAAAACAGAAAGGTAACTAATAATAAAAGTGAGCACAAACGGTATTGCAATGCGTTGAAACAAGGCCTAGGGTTCATACTTTCACTAGTGCAAGTTCCCTCAACAATAATAACATAATTGGATCATATAACTATCCCTCAACATGCAACAAAGTGTCACTCCAAAGTCACTAATAGTGGAGAACAAACGGAGAGATTATTGTACGGTACGAAACCACCTCAAAGTTATTCTTTTATTCAAGAGTCCGTAGTAAAAATAACATGAGGCTATTCTTTCCGTTCAATCTATCCTATAGTTCGTACTAGAATAACACCTTAAGACACAAATCAACCAAAAACCCTAATGTCACCTAGATACTCCAATGTCACCTCAAGTATCCATCGGTATGATTATACGATATGCATCACACAATCTCAGATTCATCTATTCAACCAACACAAAGTACTTCAAAGAGTGCCCCAAAGTTTCTACCGGAGAGTCAAGACCAAAATGTGTGCCAACCCCTATGCATAGGTTCATGGGTGGAACCCGCAAGTTGATCACCAAAACATACATCAAGTGGATCACATGATATCCCATTGTGACCACAGATAAGCACGTCTAAGACATACATCAAGTGTTCTCAAATCCTTAAAGACTCAACCCGATAAGATAACTTCAAAAGGGAAAACTCAATCCATTACAAGAGAGTAGAGGTGGAGAAACATCATAAGATCCAACTATAATAGCAAAGCTTGCGATACATCAAGATTGTACCACCTCAAGAACACAAGAGAGAGAGAGAGATCAAACACATAGCTACTGGTACATACCCTCAGCCCCGAGGGTGGACTACTCCCTCCTCGTAATGGAGAGCGCCAGGATGATGAAGATGGCCACCGGAGAGGGATTCCCCCCTCCAGCAGGGTGCCGGAACAGGTCTAGATTGGTTTTCGGTGGCTATGGAGGATTCTAGCGGCGGAACTCCCGATGTATTCTACTCCCCGAAGTTTTTAGGGTATATGGATATATATAGGAGGAACAAGTACGTCGGTGGATCTCCGTGCTGTCCACGAGGCAGGGGGCGTGCCTAGGGGGGTGGGCGCCCCCACCCTCGTGGGCAGCCCGGGACTCTCCTGGTCCATCTCCGATACTCCGTGGGCTTCTTCTGGTCCAAAAATAAGTTCCGTGAAGTTTCAGGTCAATTGGACTCCGTTTGATTTTCCTTTTCTGCGATACTCTAAAACAAGGAAAAAACAGAAACTGGCACTGGGCTCTAGGTTAATAGGTTAGTCCCAAAAATCATATAAATAGCATATAAATGCATATAGAACATCCAAGGTTGATAATATAATAGCATGGAACAATAAAAAATTATAGATATGTTGGAGACGTATCAGCTCCGGCGAGCGGTCGAGCAGCGCGGGCTATGGGCGGCATCTTGGACGGGGGTTCGTTCCCCCGATTTAGATCTGGATCGGGGAGGGTGGGAACGTGGAAAGTGAGTGGGGGAATGGGTGTGGTAGTGGCTAGGGTTCGGTTGCTTGGGGGGATAAGGTGGGCTGGGGTTGGTCTCCTGGTGGCCTGGATGGCTAGTTGGGCCATTTGGCCCAGGGAGAGGGGTTCCCTTCTTCTTTTGTTTTGTTTTTTGTTTTGTTCTTTCCCTTTTATTTATTTTCCCTTTAATGTTTTCTCTAATTTCCAAAATACTTTAGTTTTAGTAAAATACCAAAGTTGTAACTAATTTAGTATATGTAAAAATATGCCACAATCCGGACATTTTTGTTTTAATGTTTGAAAACTATTGATGTTTGTCAATTAATTCAAATTTGAATTTGAATAGTTTTGAACTAACACAAGATTAGCATCAGTAATCGTGGTGACGTGGCATCATTAACAGAGTTTCGCTGTACCATAATTATCCGGGCGTTACAATTCTCCTCCACTACAAGAAATTTCATCCTGAGATTTAGTAGGTTGATGGAAATAGTGCGGGGTATTCTTTGTGCAGGCGATCCTCGCGTTCCCATGTGGCTTCATCTTCAGAGTGATGCGGACCACTAGACTTTGAGGAACTTGATCGCCTTCTGACGTGTGCGGCGTTCTGCTTGGTCGAGAATGCGGACCGGATGCTCTTTATAGGAGAGGTCCTCTTGCAGCTTGAGCACTTCATGATGCACTGCTCAGATTGGGTCCTTGAAGCAGCGGCGGAGCTGTGACATGTGGAACACATCATGAACCTGAGAAATGTTTGACGGAAGCTCTAGTTTATATGCCACTTTTCCACGCCTTTCGAGAATAGTGAATGGGCCAATATAGTGAGGAGCTAGTTTTCCCTTGATCCCGAAGCGGTGAGCACCCTTCATTGGTGTAACTCGAAGATAAGCCTTTTCACCAGGTTGATAGACCATGTCTTTATGATGACGGTCATACTGAATCTTCTGACGTGACTGGGCAGTCTTGAGATTCTCACGTATAATGCAGACTTGTTCTTCGACATGTTGGATAATATCCGAAACGAAGAGTGGACGTTCCCCAGTTTCTGACCAGTTCAGAGGGGTTCGACACTTTCATCCATATAACACTTCAAGGGGGCCATCTTCAGACTAGCTTGATAGCTATTGTTATAGGAGAACTCAGCATACGGGAGAGATTCCTCCCATTTCTTGCTAAAGGAAATAACACAAGCTCAAAGCATGTCTTCGAGAACTTGGTTAACGTGTTCAACATGCCCTTCTGACTGAGGATGAAATGCAGTACTGAATGACAGATGAGTCCCCATAGCTTCTTGGAAACTTGCCCAGAATCTTGAAGTGAACAAGCTGCCACAGTCCAAACTGATAACCGGTAGAATACTGTGAAGTGAAACAATTATGGACATGTAGAGAGTTGCAAGCTGAGTATCAGTGATCATTTCTTTGACCGCCAGAAAATGTGCAACTTTAGAAAGCCGGTCAATGACGACAAAGAATAGCATCATTACCTTTCTGCGATTTGGCAAATCCAGTGATGAAGTCCATTTCAACATGGTCCCATTTCCATTCAGGAGTAGAGATAGGTTGCAAAGTTCTAGCAGGCCTTTGATTCTCTACTTTTATACGATGGCAAACTTCACACTCAACAACATAACAAGCAATGTCTTGCTTCATATTAGACCACCAGAATCTCTGACGAATGTCTTGGTACATCTTGGTGCTACCGGGATGAATAGACAGAGGCATATCATGAGCTTCTTTCATAACCTCCTAAGTCATATCCAGGTTTTTCTCCTTACTTGGAACCACTAGGCGACCCTTGAAGAACAAAGTGCCAGCATCATCAATAGTGAAGAATGAGGGCTTTCCTCCTACGAGATAGACTTTAATTCTCACGACTTCATTGTCAGCCTTCTGAAGCCATTTGACAGTGGACACAAGATCTGGGACGACAGCTAGGGTATTAAGGGAACCCTGGGAAACAACGCGGAGGTTCATCTTGCGGAACTCTGGGGGAGGAGGAGCGAGTGCACCAAGAGGAATAATATGGAGGTTCAGCTTTCTGAATTCTTCAACAAGCAAGGGCTGAACTTTGTGAACCTGGAGGTGGTTGCAATAAGACTTGCGGCTCAAGGCATCAACCATTACATTAGCCTTGCCTAGTGTATAGGAAACACCCAGGTTCAGGTCTGGCTGAGTAAATAGATACTTTAGTCTTTGGTGGTCGGTGAAGATCTCAAAATGATTACCAAGAAGGTAGTGTTGCCACTGCTTCAGTGCATGACTGATAGCAGGAAGCTCGAGGTCGTGAACTAGGTAGTTTTGTTCGTGAGGGCGCGATTGATGAGAGCCATAAGCAATCACTTTGCGCTCTTGCATTAGGACACAACTGTTGGAAATATGCCCTAGAGGCAATAATAAAATGATTATTATATTTCCTTGTTCATGATAATTGTCTATGGTTCATGCTTTAATTGTATTATCCGGAAATTGTAATACATGTGTGAATACATAGACACCAACATGTCCCTAGTAAGCCTCTAGTTGACTAGCTCGCTGATCAACATATAGTCATGGTTTCTTGACTATGGACATTGGATGTCATTGATAACGAGATCACATCATTAGGATAATGATGTGATGGACAAGACCCAATCCTAAACATAGCACAAGATCATATAGTTCGTTTGCTAGAGTTTTTCCAATGTCAAGTATCTTTTCCTTAGACCATGAGATCGTGTAACTCCCGGATACCGTAGGAGTGCTCTGGTTATACCAAACGTCACAACGTAACTGGGTGACTATAAAGGTGTACTACGGGTATCTTCGAAAGTGTCTGTTGGGTTGACATGGATCAAGACTGGGATTTGTCACTCCGTATGACAGAGAGGTATCTCTGGGCCCACTCGGTAATGCATCATCATAATGAGCTCAAAGCGACCAAGTGTATGGTCACGGGATCATGCATTACGGTACGAGTAAAGTGACTTGCCGGTAACGAGATTGAACGAGGTATTGGGATACCGACGATCGAATCTCGGGCAAGTAACGTACCGATTGACAAAGAGAATTGTATACGGGGTTGCTTGAATCCTCGACATCGTGGTTCAGCCGATGAGATCATCGAGGAGCATGTGGGAGCCAACATGGGTATCCAGATCCCGCTGTTGGTTATTGACCGGAGAGCCGTCTCGGTCATGTCTACATGTCTCCCGAACCCGTAGGGTCTACACACTTAAGGTTCGGTGACGCTAGGGTTGTAGAGATATGAATATGCAGTAACCCGAAAGTTGTTCGGAGTCTCGGATGAGATCCTGGATGTCACGAGGAGTTCCGAAATGGTCCGAAGGTGAAGAATTATATATAGGAAGTGCAGTTTCGGCCATCGGGAGAGTTTCGGGGGTCACCGGTATTGTACCGGGACCACCGAAAGGGTCCCGGGGGTCCACCGGGTGGGGCCACCCATCCCGGAGGGCCCCATGGGCCAAAGTGGGGAGGGGAACCAGCCCATAGTGGGCTGGTGCGCCCCCCTTGGCCCACCCCATGCGCCTAGGGTTGGGAACCCTAGGGTGGGGGGGCGCCCCACCTGGCTTGGGGGGCACTCCACCCTTGGCCGCCGCCCCCCTAGGAGATCCCATCTCCTAGGGCCGGCGCACCCCCCTAGGGGGCCTATATAAAGGGGGGAGAGAGGGGGCAGCCGGACCCTTGAGTCTTGGCGCCTCCCTCTCCCCTGCTACACCTCTCCCTCTCGCAGTATAACGGCGAAGCCCTGCTGCGGTGACGCCCTGCATCCACCACCACACCGTTGTGCTGCTGGATCTTCATCAACCTCTCCTTCCCCCTTGCTGGATCAAGAAGGAGGAGACGTCACGCTGACCGTACGTGTGTTGAACACGGAGGTGCCGTCCGTTCGGCGCTAGGATCTCTGGTGATTTGGATCACGTCGAGTACGACTTCCTCATCCCCGTTCTTTGAATGCTTCCGCGCGTGATCTACAAAGGTATGTAGATGCAATCCGATCACTCGTTGCTAGATGAACTCATAGATGGATCTTGGTGAAGCCGTAGGAATTTTTTTTCTGCAACGTTCCCCAACAGTGGCATCATGAGCTAGGTCTATGCGTAGTTCTCTTTGCACGAGTAGAACACAATTTGTTGTGGGCGTAGATGTTGTGAACTTTCTTGCCGCTACTAGTCGTATTTTGCTTCAGCGGTATTGTGGGATGAAGCGGCCCGGACCGACCTTACACGTACGCTTACGTGAGACTGGTTCCACCGACTGACATGCACTAGTTGCATAAGGTGGCTAGCGGGTGTCTGTCTCTCCCACTTTAGTTGGAGCGGATTCGATGAAAAGGGTCCTTATGAAGGGTAAATAGAAGTTGACAAATCACGTTGTGGCTATTACGTAGGTAAGAAAACGTTCTTGCTAGAACCCTTTTGCAGCCACGTAAAACTTGCAACAACAATTAGAGGACGTCTAACTTGTTTTTGCAGCAAGTGTTTTGTGATGTGATATGGCCAAAGTTGTGATGAATGATGAATGATATATATGTGATGTATGAGATCATGTTCTTGTAATAGGAATCACGACTTGCATGTTGATGAGTATGACAACCGGCAGGAGCCATAGGAGTTGTCTTTATTTTTTGTATGACCTGCGTGTCATTGAGAAATGCCATGTAAATTACTTTACTTTATTGCTAAATGTGTTAGCCATAGTAGTAGAAGTAATAGTTGGCGAGCAACTTCATGGAGACACGATGATGGAGATCATGATGATGGAGATCATGGTGTCATGCCGGTGACAAGATGATCATGGAGCCCCAAGATAGAGATCAAAGGAGCTATGTGATACTGGCCATATCATGTCACTATTATTATTTGATTGCATGTGATGTTTATCATGTTTTTGCATCTTGTTTACTTAGAACGGCGGTAGTAAATAAGATGATCCCTCATAATAATTTCAAGAAAGTGTTCCCCCTAACTGTGCACCGTTGCGACAGTTTGTTGTTTCGAAGCACCACGTGATGATCGGGTGTGATAGATTCCAACGTTCACATACAACGGGTGTAAGACAGATTTACACATGCAAACACTTAGGTTGACTTGACGAGCCTAGCATGTACAGACATGGCCTCGGAACACAAAAGACCGAAAGGTCGAGCATGAGTCGTATGGAAGATACGATCAACATGAAGATGTTCACCGATGTTGACTAGTCCGTCTCACGTGATGATCGGACACGGCCTAGTTAACTCGGATCATGTTATACTAAGATGACTAGAGGGATGTCTATCTAAGTGGGAGTTCATTATATAATTTGATTAGATGAACTTAATTATCATGAACTTAGTCTAAAATCTTTACAATATGTCTTGTAGATCAAATGGCCAACATTGTCCTCAACTTCAACGCGTTCCTAGAGAAAACCAAGCTGAAAGACAATGGCAGCAACTATACGGACTGGGTCCGGAACCTGAGGATCATCCTCATAGCTGCCAAGAAAGAATATGTCCTACAAGCACTGCTAGGTGACGCACCCGTCCCACAGAACCAAGACGTTATGAACGCTTGGCAGACACGTGCTGATGATTACTCCCTCGTTCAGTGCGGCATGCTTTACAGCTTAGAACCGGGGCTCCAAAAGCATTTTGAGCGACACGGAGCATATGAGATGTTCGAAGAGCTGAAAATGGTTTTCCAAGCTCATGCCCGGGTCGAGAGATATGAAGTCTTCGACAAGTTCTTCAGCTGTAGGATGGAGGAAAATAGTTCTGTCAGTGAGCACATACTCACTATGTCTGGATTACATAACCTCTTAACTCAGTTGGGAGTTAATCTCCCGGATGACGCGGTCATTGACAGAATCCTTCAGTCGCCTCCACCGAGCTACAAGAGCTTTGTGATGAACTTCAATATGCAGGGGATGGAAAAGACCATTCCTGAAGTATTTGCAATGCTGGAATCAGTAGAGGTAGAAGTCAAAAAGGACCACCAAGTGTTGATGGTGAATAAAACCACTAAGTTCAAGAAATGCAAGGGTAAGAAGAACTTCAAGAAGGACGGCAAGGGAGTTGCCGCGCCCGGTAAGCAAGCTGTCAGGAAGAAGCCAAAGAATGGACCCAAGCCCGAGATTGAGTGTTTTTATTGCAAGGGAAGTGGTCACTGGAAGCGGAACTGCCCCAAATACTTAGCGGACAAGAAGGCCGGCAAAACAAAAGGTATATGTGATATACATGTAATTGATGTGTACCTTACCAGTACTCATAGTAGCTCCTGGGTATTTGATACCGGTGCAGTTGCTCACATTTGTAACTGAAAGCAGGAGCTGCGGAATAAACGGAGACTGGCAAAGGACGAGGTGACGATGTGCGTCGGGAATGGTTCCAAGGTCGATGTGATCGCCGTCGGCACGCTACCTCTACATTTACCTATGGGGTTAGTTTAGAACCTCAATAATTGTTATTTAGTGCCAAGTTTGAGCATGAACATTGTATCAGGATCTCGTTTAATACGAGATGGCTACTCATTTAAATCCAAGAATAATGGTTGTTCTATTTATATGAGAGATATGTTTTATGGTCATGCTCCTATGGTGAATGGTTTATTCATAATGAATCTCGAGCGTAATGCTACACATATTCATAGTGTGAATACCAAAAGATGTAAGGTTGATAATGATAGTCCCACATACTTGTGGCACTGCCGCCTTGGTCACATAGGTGTCAAACGCATGAAGAAGCTCCATGCAGATGGACTTTTAGAGTCTCTTGATTACGAATCATTTGACACGTGCGAACCATGCCTCATGGGTAAGATGAACAAGACTCCGTTCTCAGGAACAATGGAGCGAGCAACCAACCTATTGGAAATCATACATACTGATGTGTGCGGTCCAATGAGTGTTGAGGCTCGTGGTGGCTATCGTTATGTTCTCACCCTCACTGATGACTTGAGTAGATATGGGTATATCTACTTAATGAAACACAAGTCTGAAACCTTTGAAAAGTTCAAGGAATTTCAGAGTGAGGTTGAGAATCAACGTGACAGAAAAATAATGTTTTTGCGATCAGATCGTGGAGGAGAATACTTGAGTCACGAATTTGGTACACACTTAAGAAAATGTGGAATAGTTTCACAACTCACGCCGCCTGGAACACCTCAGCGTAATGGTGTGTCCAAACGTCGTAATCGCACTCTATTGGATATGGTGCGATCTATGATGTCTCTTACCGATTTACCGCTGTCATTTTGGGGCTATGCTTTAGAGACTGCCGCATTCACTTTAAATAGGGCTCCGACGAAATCCATTGAGACGACACCGTATGAATTATGGTTTGGGAAGAAGCCTAAGCTGTCGTTTCTAAAAGTTTGGGGATGCGATGCTTATGTCAAGAAACTTCAACCTGAAAAGCTCGAACCCAAGTCGGAAAAATGCGTCTTCATAGGATACCCTAAAGAAACTATTGGGTATATCTTCTACCTCAGATCCGAAGGCAAGATCTTTGTTGCCAAGAATGGATCCTTTCTAGAGAAGGAGTTTCTCTCGAAAGAAGTAAGTGGGAGGAAAGTGGAACTTGATGAAGTATTACCTCTTGAACCGGAAACTGGCACAACTCAGGAAAATGTTCCTGTGGTGCATGCACCAATTAGAGAGGAAGTTAATGATGATGATCAAGATACTTCTGATCAAGCTCCTACTGAACTTCGAAGGTCCACAAGGACACGTTCCGCACCAGAGTGGTACGGCAACCCTGTCTTGGAAATCATGTTGTTAGACAACGGTGAACCTTCGAACTATGAAGAAGCGATGGCGGGCCCGGATTCCGACAAATGGCTGGAAGCCATGAAATCCGAGATAGGATCCATGTATGAAAACAAAGTATGGACTTTGACTGACTTGCCCGATGATCGGCGAGCCATTGAAAATAAATGGATCTTTAAAAAGAAGACAGACGCGGATGGTAATGTGACCATCCATAAAGCTAGGCTTGTTGCTAAGGGTTATCGACAAGTTCAAGGGGTTGACTACGATGAGACTTTCTCTCCCGTAGCAAAGCTGAAGTCCGTCCGAATCATGTTAGCAATTGCCGCATACTATGATTATGAGATATGGCAAATGGACGTCAAAACGGCATTCCTTAACGGTCATCTTAAGGAAGAACTGTATATGATGCAGCTGGAAGGTTTTGTCGATCCTAAGAATGCTGACAAGGTGTGCAAGCTGCAACGCTCGATTTATGGGCTAGTGCAAGCATCTCGGAGTTGGAACATTCGCTTTGATGAGATGATCAAAGCATTTGGGTTTATGCAGACTTATGGAGAAGCCTGCGTTTACAAGAAAGTGAGTGGGAGCTCTGTGGCATTTCTCATATTATATGTAGATGACATACTTTTGATGGGAAATGATATAGAGCTTTTGGACAACATTAAGGCCTACTTGAATAAGAGTTTTTCAATGAAGGACCTTGGAGAAGCTGCTTATATATTAGGCATCAAGATCTATAGAGATAGATCAAGACGCCTCATAGGTCTTTCACAAAGCACATACCTTGATAAGATATTGAAGAAGTTCAATATGGATCAGTCTAAGAAGGGGTTCTTGCCTGTGTTGCAAGGTGTGAAATTGAGCTCAGCTCAATGTCCGACCACGACAGAAGATATAGAAGAGATGAGTGTCATCCCCTATGCCTCAGCCATAGGTTCTATTATGTATGCCATGCTGTGTACCAGACCTGATGTAAAACTTGCCGTAAGTTTGGTAGGTAGGTACCAAAGTAATCCCGACAAGGAACACTGGACAGCGGTCAAGAATATCCTGAAGTACCTGAAAAGGACTAAGGAAATGTTTCTCGTTTATGGAGGTGACGAAGAGCTCGTCGTAAAGGGTTACGTCGACGCTAGCTTCGACACAGATCTGGATGACTCTAAGTCACAAACCGGATACGTGTATATTTTGAATGGTGGGGCAGTAAGCTGGTGCAGTTGCAAGCAAAGCGTTGTGTCGGGCTCTACATGTGAAGCGGAGTACATGGCAGCCTCGGAGGCAACACACGAAGCAGTCTGGGTGAAGGAGTTCATTACTGACCTAGGAGTCATACCCAATGCGTCGGGCCCGATGACTCTCTTCTGTGACAACACTAGAGCTATTGCCCTTGCCAAGGAGCCCAGGTTTCACAGGAAGACCAGACATATCAAGCGTCTCTTAAACTCCATTCGTGAAAGTGTTGAAAATGGAGACATACAGATTTGTAAAGTACACACGGACCTGAATGTAGCAGATCCATTGACTAAACCTCTCCCTAGAGCAAATCATGATCAACACCAGAATTCCAGGGGTGTTCGATTCATCACAATGTAACTAGATGATTGACTCTAGTGCAAGTGGGAGACTGTTGGAAATATGCCCTAGAGGCAATAATAAAATGATTATTATATTTCCTTGTTCATGATAATTGTCTATGGTTCATGCTTTAATTGTATTATCCGGAAATCGTAATACATGTGTGAATACATAGACACCAACATGTCCCTAGTAAGCCTCTAGTTGACTAGCTCGTTGATCAACAGATAGTCATGGTTTCCTAACTATGGACATTGGATGTCATTGATAACGAGATAACATCATTAGGAGAATGATGTGATGGACAAGACCCAATCCTAAACATAGCACAAGATCGTATAGTTCGTTTGCTAGAGTTTTTCCAATGTCAAGTATCTTTTCCTTAGACCATGAGATCATGTAACTCCCGGATACCGTAGGAGTGCTCTGGGTATACCAAACGTCACAACGTAACTGGGTGACTATAAAGTTGTACTACGGGTATCTATGAAAGTGTCTGTTGGGTTGGCACGGATCAAGACTGGGATTTGTCACTCCGTATGATGGAGAGGTATCTCTGGGCCCACTCGGTAATGCATCATCATAATGAGCTCAAAGTGACCAAGTGTATGGTCATGGGATCATGCATTACGGTACGAGTAAAGTGACTTGCCGGTAACGAGATTGAACGAGGTATTGGGATACCGACGATCGAATCTCGGGCAAGTAACGTACTGATTGACAAAGGGAATTGTATACAGGGTTGCTTGAATCCTCGACATCGTTGTTCATCCGATGAGATCATCGAGGAGCATGTGGGAGCCAGCATGGGTATCCAGATCCCTCTGTTGGTTATTGACCGGAGAGCCGTCTCGGTCATGTCTACATGTCTCCCGAACCCGTAGGGTCTACACACTTAAGGTTCGGTGACGCTAGGGTTGTAGAGATATGAATATGCAGTAACCCGAAAGTTGTTCGGAGTCCCAGATGAGATCCTGGACGTCACGAGGAGTTCCGGAATGGTCCGGTGGTGAAGAATTATATATAGGAAGTGCAGTTTCGTCCATCGGGAGAGTTTCGGGGGTCACCAGTATTGTACCGGGACCACCGGAAGGGTCCCGGGGGTCCACCGGGTGGGGCCACCCATCCCGGAGGGCCCCATGGGCCAATGTGGGGAGGGGAACCAGCCCATAGTGGGCTGGTGCACCCCCCTTGGCCCACCCCATGCGCCTAGGGTTGGGAACCCTAGGGTGGGGGGGCGCCCCACCTGGCTTGGGGGGCACACACCCCTTGGCCGCCGCCCCCCTAGGAGATCCCATCTCCTAGGGCCGGCGCACCCCCCTAGGGGGCCTATATAAAGGGGGAGAGAGGGGGCAGCCGGACCCTTGAGTCTTGGCGCCTCCCTCTCCCCTGCTACACCTCTCCCTCTCGCAGTATAACGGCGAAGCCCTGCTGCGGTGACGCCCTGCATCCACCACCACACCGTCGTGCTGCTGGATCTTCATCAACCTCTCCTCCCCCCTTGCTGGATCAAGAAGGAGGAGACGTCATACTGACCGTACGTGGGTTGAACATGGAGGTGCCGTCCGTTCGGCGCTAGGATCTCCGGTGATTTGGATCACGTCGAGTACGACTTCCTCATCCCCGTTCTTTGAACACTTCCGCGCGTGATCTACAAAGGTATGTAGATGCAAGCCGATCACTCGTTGCTAGATGAAATCATAGATGGATCTTGGTGAAACCGTAGGAAAATTTTTGTTTTCTGCAACGTTCCCCAACAACAACCTAATCCTTGACCGGAAGCATCACAGTAAATGACGAAGTCCTTCTTAGTATCAGGTGGAGCAAGCACTGGGGCAGAAGTCAACTTGTCTTTGAGTTCCTGGAAACTTTCTTGACATTTGTCTCTCCATTGGAACTTGACGCCCTTCTGCAACAGGTTAGTCAGAGGCCTGGTGATCTTGGAGAAGTTCTCGATGAATCGACGACAATAGCTGGCGAGTCCGACAAAACTTCTGACTTGCTTGACATTCTTCGGAGGAGTCCAATCAATAATAGCCTAAACTCGCTCGGGCTTGACGGCAATACCATCCTTGGAGATAACATGGCCAAGATAGGTTACATCAGGAGGCCAGAATTCATACTTGGAATACTTAGCATAGATTTGATGCACTTGAAGCTTTTCCAGAACAAGGCGAAGATGCTCAACATGTTCTTCTTTGTTCTTGGAGTACACAAGGATGTCATCCAGATAAACCATGACAAACTTGTCGAGGTATTCCATGAAGATATAGTTCATTAGATGAGAGAATTTGGCTGGATCACTGGTTAAGCCAAAATACATGACAGTGTACTCATATGAACCATATCGAGTTACGAATGCGGTCTTTGGGATATCCTCTTCACGAACATGGATATAGTGGTAACCCAACCTCCAGTCGAGTTTAGAGAACGCTGATGAACCAGCCAGTTGATCATACAGATCAATTATCTGAGGAAGAGGATATTTGTTCTGAATGGTAGCTTGGTTAATAGGATGGTAGTCTTGGACCAATCGGTTTGTCCCATCCTTCTTCTTGACAAAGAGAGAAGGTGCTCCCCAAGGAGAGCAACTTGGGCGAATGACACCACTGCGAAGAGATGTGTTGATTTGCTCCTTAAGCGCAATGAGTTCATGTGGCGGCATCTTGTAGGGTAGTTTGGCTATAGGAGTGGTGTCTGGTTTCAAGTCGATGATGAATTTGACAACTCTAGCAGGGGGAATCCCTGGAAGTTCTTCAGGAAAGACTTTTTGGAGTTCGTGAATGACGAGAATGTTTTCAATGCCCTCTAGTGGTGCAGCGTTCAATGCATTCAAGGCATAAAGCCGTGCCTCGACATTTTGCACCAGATGATCATGGTAACTAACTATTTCGTTAGAAGGGTGTATGCTACGTCCATTCTGCATCATGCTTTTATATCGATATTTATTGCATTATGGGCTGTTATTACACATTATGTCACAATACTTATGCCCATTCTCTCTTATTTTACAAGGTTTACATAAAGAGGGAGAATGCCCACAGCTGGGATTCTGGGCCGGAAAAGGAGCAAATATTAGAGACCTATTATGCACAGCTCCAAAAGTCCTGAAACTTCACGGAAGACGTTTTCAGAATATATAAAAAATACTGAGCGCAAGAAGTTCACCAGGGGGCCACACCCTGCCCACGAGGGTGGGGGCGCGCCCCCTACCTCGTGGGCCCCCTGGTGGCCCTCCGATGGCCATCTTCTGCTATATGGAGTCTTTCGATGAGAAAAAAAATCATAAGCCATCTCCTCGGACGAAACTCCGCTTCCACGAGGCGGAACCTTGGCGGATCAAATCTAGGGCTCCGACAGAGCTATTCTGCCGGGGAAACTTCCCTCCGGGAGGGGGGAATCATCACCATCGTCATCACCAATGCTCCTCTCATTGGGAGAGGGCAATCTCTATCAACATCTTCATCAGCAGCATCTCCTCTCAAAACCCTAGTTCTTCTCTTGTATCCAATTCTTGTCTCCAAGTCTGGGATTGGTACTAGTAGGTTGCTAGTAGTGTTAATTACTCCTTGTAGTTGATGCTAGTTGGTTTATTTGGTGGAAGATCATAAGTTCAGATCCTATATGTATATTAGTACCCCTCTGATTATGAACATCAATATACTTCGTGAGTAGTTACGTTTGTTCCTGAGGACATGGGAGAAGTCTTGCTATTAGTAGTCATGTGAATTTGGTATTCGTTCGATATTTTGATGAGATGTATGTTGTCTCTCCTCTAGTGGTGTTATGTGAACGTCGACTACATGACACTTCACCATTACTTGGGCCTAGAGGAAGGCATTGGGAAGTAATAAGTAAATGATGGGTTGCTAGAGTGACAGAAGCTTAAACCCTAGTTTATGCGTTGCTTCGTAAGGGGCTGATTTGGATCCATATGTTTCATGCTATGGTTAGGTTTACCTTAATACTTTTGTTGTATTAGTTGCTGATTCTTGCAATAGAGGTTAATCATAAGTGGGATGCTTGTCCAAGTAAGGACAGTACCAAAGCACCGGTCCACCCACATACCAAATTATCAAAGTACCAAACGGGAATCATATGAACATGATGAAAACTAGCTTGACGATATTCCCATGTGTCCTCGGGAGCGCTTTTCTCTATATAAGAGTTTGTTCAGGCCTGTCCTTTGCTACAAAAAGGATGGGCCACCTTGCTGCACTTTATTTACTTTTGTTACTTGTTGCTCGTTAAAATTATCCTATCACAAAACTATCCGTTACCACTTATTTCAGTACTTGCAGAGAATACCTTGCGGGAAACCGCTTATCATTTCCTTCTGCTCCTCGTTGGGTTCGACACTCTTATTTATCGAAAGGACTATGGTAGATCCCCTATACTTGTTGGTCATCCAGACTCTTTTCTGGCGCCGTTGCCACGGAGTGAAGCGCCTTTGGTAGGTGGAATTTGTTAAGGAAAAATTTATATAGTGTGCTGAAATTTACTTTCACTTGTTACTATGTAAAGTAATCCTCTGAGGGGCTTGTTCGGGGTATCTTCACCCTGACCAATAGAGCAAAGAGTTTCTCCTCAACCTACTGAACCTAATGAAAATGAAAATGTCTGCTTTGAAATTCCTTCGGGTATGATAGAAAAAATGCTAGCTAATCCTTTTGCAGGAGATGGAACAAAGCATCCTGATGAGCACCTAATATATGTGGATGAAGTTTGTGGATTATTTATGCTTGCAGGTGTACCCGGAGATGTTATTACGAAGAAGGTCTTCCCTTTATCTTTGAAGGAAGATGAATTGACATGGTATGTGCTATGTGATGATACGGGGTCATGGAACTACAAACGATTGAAATTGGAATTTCATCAGAAGTTTTATCCTATGCATCTTGTTCATCGTGATCGCAATTATATATATATATATATATATAATTTTTGGCCTCGCGAAGGATAAAGCATCGCTCAAGCTTGGGGGAGGCTTAAATCAATGTTATATTCATGCGCCAATCATGAGCTCTCAAGAGAAATGATTATTCAAAATTTTTATGCTCGGCGTTCTGATAGCAATCGCACCATGCTCGATACTTCTTGTGCTAGCTCTTTTATGATGAAGACTATTGAATTAAAATGGGATTTATTGGAAAGAATTAAACGCAACTCTGAAGATTGGGACCTTGACGAAGGTAAGGAGTCAGGTATGACACCTAAGTTTGATTGTGTTAAATCTTTTATGGATACCGATGTTTTCCGTAAATTTAGCACTAAATATGGACTTGACTCTGAAATAGTAGCTTCTTTCTGTGAATCTTTTGCTACTCATTTTGATCTCCCTAGGGAGAAGTGGTTTAAATATCATCCTCCCATAGAAATAAAAGTAGCTGCACCAATTAAAGTTGAAGAAAAGACTGTCACTTATAATGATCCTATTGTTCCTACCGCTTATGTTGAGAAACCACCTCTTCCTGTTAGGATAAATGATCATGCTAAAGCTTCAACTGTGGTTCGTAAAAGCAATACTAAAACTTATACACCTCCTGAGTAAATTAAAGTTGAACCTGATATTGCTATTGTTAAAGATCTCTTGTCTGATAATATTGATGGGCATGTTATGCATTTCCTTGATGAGACTGCTAGAATCGCTAAACCCTGTGCAAAAGGTAAAAACAGACCTGTGGTAGGCTTGCCTGTTATTTCTGTTAAAATAGGAGATCACTGTTATCATGGCTTATGTGATATGGGTGCTAGTGCTAGTGCCATACCTTTTGACTTATACAAAGAAATCATGCATGATATTGCACCTGCTGAGATAGAAGATATTGATGTCACAATTAAACTTGCCAATAGAGATACTATTTCACCCATGGGAATTGTTAGAGATGTTGAAGTCTTGTGTGGGAAAACTAAATATCCTACTGATTTTCTTGTTCTTGGTTCCCCACAAGATAGCTTTTGTCCCATTATATTTGGTAGACCCTTCTTGAACACTGTTAATGCTAAGATAGATTGCAAAAAGGATGTTGTTACTATCGGTTTAGATGATATGTCTCATGAATTTAATTTCTCTAAATTTAGTAGACAACACCGTGAAGAAGAATTACCTAGTAAGGATGCAATTATTGGTCTTGCCTCTATTGCCGTACCTCCTAGTGATCCTTTAGAACAATATTTGCTAGACCATGAAAATGATATGTTTATGAATGAAAGAAGGGAAATAGATGAAGTATTCTTTAAACAGGAACCTATTCTGAAACACAATTTGCCTATTGAAATCCTAGGGGATCCTCCTCCATCCAAGGGTGATCCCGTGTTTGAGCTTAAACCGTTACCTGATACTCTTAAATATGCTTATCTTGATGAGAAAAAGATATATCATGTCATTATTAGTGCTAACCTTTTAGAGCATGAGGAAGAGAGATTATTGAAAACTCTAAAGAAGCACCATGCTGCTATTGGGTATACTCTTGATGATCTTAAGGGCATTAGTCCCACTCAATGTCAACATAAAATAAATTTGGAAGAAGATGCTAAACCAGTTCGTGATCATCAATGACGGCTGAATCCTAAAATGAAAGAAGTGGTAAGAAAGGAAATACTAAAGCTCCTTGAGGCAGGTACAATCTATCCCGTTGTTGATAGTCAGTGGGTAAGTCCTGTCCATTGTGTCCCTAAGAAGGGAGGTATTACTGTGGTTCCTAATGATAAAGATGAATTGATTCCTCAAAGAATTATTACAGGTTATAGGATGGTAATCGATTTCCGCAAACTAAATAAGGCCACTAAAAAGGATCATTACCCCTTACCTTTTATCGATCAAATGCTAGAAAGATTATCCAAACATACACATTTTTGCTTTCTAGATGGTTATTCTGGTTTCTCTCAAATACCTATGTAGGCCAATGATCAATCAAAGACTACTTTTACTTGCCCTTTTGGTACTTTTTCTTATAGATGTATGCCTTTTGGTTTATGTAATGCACCTGCTACCTTTCAAAGATGCATGATGTCTATATTCTCTAACTTTCGTGAAAAGATTTGGGAGGTTTTCATGGACGATTTCTCCGTCTATGGATCTTCTTTTGATGATTGCTTGAGCAACCTTGATCGAGTTTTGCAGAGATGTGAAGAAACTAATCTTGTCTTGAATTGGGAAAAGTGCCACTTTATGGTTAATGATGGTATTGTCTTAGGGCATAAAGTTTCTGAAAGAGGTATTGAAGTTGATAAAGCCAAGGTTGATGCTATTAAAAAGATGCCATGCCCCAAGGACATCAAAGGTATAATAAGTTTCCTTGGTCACGCCAGATTTTATAGGAGGTTCATTAAGGACTTCTCAAAAATTTCTCGGCCTCTGACTAATTTATTACAAAAAGATATACCATTTGTATTTGATGATGATTGTGTAGAAGCATTTGAAATACTTAAGAAAGCATTGATCTCTGCACCTATTGTTCATCCACCTGATTGGAATTGACCCTTTGAAATTATGTGTGATGCTAGTGATTATGCTGTAGCTGCTGTTCTAGGGAAAAGAGTTGATAAGAAATTAAACATTATTCAATATGCTAGTAAAACCCTAGACAATGCTCAAAGAAATTGTGCTACTACTGAAAAAGAATTCTTAGCAGTTGTATTTGCTTGTGATAAGTTCAGACCTTATATTGTTGATTCTAAAGTAACTATTGACACTGATCATGCTGCTATTAAATATCTTGTGGAAAAGAAAGATGCTAAACCTAGACTTATTAGATGGGTTCTCTTGCTACTAGAATTTGACTACATATTGTTGATAGAAAGGGAGCTGAGAACCCCGTTGCAGACAACTTGTATAGGTTAGAAAATGTGCTTGATGACCCACTACCTATTGATGATAGCTTTCCTGATGAGCAATTAAATGTCATAAATGCTTCTCATACTGCTCCACAGTATGCTGATTATGCTAATTACATTGTTGCCAAATTCATACCACCTAGTTTCACATACCAGCAAAAGAAAATGTTCTTCTATGATTTGAGGCATTACTTTTGGGATGACCCACATCTTTATAAAGAAGGAGTAGGTGGTGTTATTAGACGTTGTGTACCTAAGCATGAAGAGGAACATATCCTACGCAAGTGTCACTCTGAAGCTTATGGAGGACACCATGCCGGAGATAGAACTGCACATAAGGTATTGCAATCTGGTTTTTATTGGCCTACTCTCTTCAAGGATGCCAGTAAGTTTGTCTTATCTTGTGATGAATGTCAAAGAATTGGTAATATTAGTAGACATCAAGAAATGCCTATGAACTATTCACTCATTATTGAGCCATTTGATGTTTGGGGCTTTGACTATATGGGACCTTTTCCTGCCTCTAATGGATATACACATATTTTAGTTGTTGTTGATTACGTTACTAAGTGGGTAGAAGCTATTCCAACTAGTAGTGCTGATCATAACACTTCTATTAAAATGCTTAAAGAAGTTATTTTTTCCAAGATTTGGAGTCCCTAGATATTTAATGACTGATGGTGGTTCATATTTTATTCAGGGTGCTTTCCGTAAAATGCTTGCTAAGTATGATGTTAATCATAGAATTGCATCCCCTTATCACCCTCAGTCTAGTGGTTAAGTAGAATTGGGTAATAGAGAGATCAAATTAATTTTGCAAAAGACTGTCAATAGGTCTAGAAAGAATTGGTCCAAGAAACTTGATGATGCATTATGGGCCTATAGAACTGCATATAAAAATCCCATGGGCGTGTCTCCGTATAAAATGGTTTATGGAAAAGAATGTCACTTACCTCTCAAACTAGAACACAAGGCATATTGGGCTATTAAAGAGCTCAATTATGATTTTAAACTTGCCGGTGAGAAGAGGTTATTTGATATTAGCTCACTCGATGAATGGAGAACCCAAGCCTACGAAAATGCCAAGTTGTTTAAAGAAAAAGTTAAAAGATGGCATGACAAAAGGATACAAAAACGTGAGTTTAATGTAGGTGATTATGTATTGCTATACAACTCTCGTTTAAGATTTTTTGCAGGAAAACTTCTCTCTAAATGGGAAGGTCCTTACGTTATCGAGCAGGTCTATCGTTCTGGTGCCATAGAAATCAACAACTTCGAAGGCACAAATCCAAAGGTGGTGAACGGTCAAAGAATCAAACATTATATCTCAGGTAACCCCATAAATGTTGAAACCAATGTTATTGAAACCGTAACCCTAGAGGAATACATAAGGGACACTTTTCGGAATGTTTCAGACTCCGAAAAGGAATAGGTATGTGGTATGGTAAGTAAACCGACTCCAAAACAGTTTTTAAGGCAATATTTCTCCATTTTGGAATATTTAGAAAAATAGAAAAATAAGAAGCAGTCCGGGAAGGACACGAGGCCTCCACGAGGGTGGAGGGCGCGCCCTACCCTACTGGGCGCACCCCCCTACCTCGTGGGCACCTCGTGCACTCTCCGGACTCCGTTTTCTTACACGACACATATTTTGGTCAGTAAAAATTCATTATATAATCTCACGGGGGTTTTGACTCCTGTATCACGCAATTATCCTCTGTTTGTGTTTCGAGCTGTTGCTGCTGCAGATTAGAGCAAGATGTCTTCGCAAGAGTCAGTCGGGGAGAGCTCGGTGTCTCATCTGGCACCGAGATCAATGACAAACAACAATGTTGACCCCTTTGGGCCAGCAACGGAGGAAGAGATGGAGGCTGATTTGAAGAGGATAGATGCCATGGAAGAGGATCAAGAAGTCAGTTCCCGCTTCTGAGATGGATTCACAATGGGAGAACTGCAGAGCTCGGCTATTCCAAACTCGGTTATCCCTTCCAATGTTAGATTTCTTTCTTATGAGAATATGAAAAAGAGTGTCACTGGTTCTCCCACAGCTATGCAGCACCCTTGGGTGCAGGGAGCTTTGGCTGTTACAGGAAAACTCCGAAAGGAAATAATGGACCTCAAGCAGCAAGTCAATAAGCTCGAGGAGGAGAATCGTATCCTGAGGGGCATCATCGCCAAGAATATCGCATCACCATCCCCGAAAAGAGAGACATAATCACATGGGTATGGGCACTCCACTTGGCAACTCCCAAGCTTGGGGGAGTGCCCCGGTATCGTATCACCATCACTTTTATCTTTACCATTTTTTTCTTAGTTCGATCCTTTTGGTAATATCTTGATCTAGTAGAATAAAGTTTTAGTATGATCTAGTTGTGAGTTCTGCTTTATGATCCTTTTATGTAGTCGAGTCCGTGAGCTATATATAATAAAGATTAGTGTTGAGTCAAGGGCTTGATTATTTTTCCATGATCCTAAGTGAATAAAAGAAAAGAGAAAGAATAAAAAAAGGAAACAAAGAGATCATATGGATCTTATGGAGAGTAATGAGGTCACATAGAAAAAGTATGATGAATAAAACTTGTTGAGAGTTGACAAACATTGTTTTGGTCATTGTTGCAATTAATAGGAAGTAATAAAGAAAGAGAGGTCTTCACATATAAATATACTATCTTGGACATCTTTTATGATTGTGTGCACTCATTAAAATATGACATGCTAAAGAGTTGACGTTGGACAAGGAAGACACGGTAATGGGTTATGTTTTCTTACATCTGAGATAAATTATATTGTCATGGATCATCCAACATGGTTGAGCTTGCCTTTCCCCCTCATGCTAGCCAAATTCATCGCACCAAGTAGAGATACTACTTGTGCTTCCAAATACCCTTAAAACCAGTTTTGCCATGAGAGTCCACCATACCTACCTATGGATTGAGTAAGATCCTCGAAGTAAGTTGTCATCAGTGCAAGCAATAAAATTGCTCTCTAAAAATGTATGACTTAGTAGTGTGGGAGAAAATAAGCTTTATATGATCGTGTGATATGGAAGAAATAAAAGCGACAGACTGCAAAATAAAGGTCCATATCACAAGTGGCAATATAAAGTGACGTTCTTTCACATTAATATTTTGTGCATCCAACCATAAAAGCGCATGACAACCTCTGCTTCCCTCTGCGAAGGGCCTATCGTTTTCTTTTATCTCCTACCTTGCATAGAGTCATGGTGATCTTCACCCTTCCTTTTTACATTTTATCCTTTGGCAAGCACAATATGTTGGAAAGATCCTGGTATATATGGCTAATTGGATGTGAGTTTTCATGAACTATTATTGTTGACATTACCCTTGAGGTAAAACGTTGGGAGGAAAAACTATAAGCCCCTGTCTTTCTCTATGTCCGATTAAAACTCCATACCCCTAAGTATTGCGTGAGTGTCAGCAATTGTGAAAGACTATATGATAGTTGAGTATGTGGACTTGCTGAAAAGCTCTTATATATTGACTCTTTCCTATGTTATGATAAATTGCAATTGCTCCAATGACTGAGATTATAGTTTGTTAGTTTTCAATGAAGTTTACGATTCGTACTTGAAATTGCGATTGAATTATTACTCTAGCATAAGAAATCATATGACAACAATTATGTAAGTTGCTGTTCTAAGAATGATCATGATGCCCTCATGTCCGTATTTTACTTTTATCGACACCTTTATCTCCAAACATGTGGACATATTTTTCGATTTCGGCTTTCGCTTGAGGACAAGCGAGGTCTAAGCTTGGAGGAGTTGATACGTCCATTTTGCATCTTGCTTTTATATCAATATTTATTGCATTATGGGCTGTTATTACACATTATGTCACAATACTTATGCCTATTCTCTCTTATGTTACAAGGATTACATAAAGAGAGAGAATGCCGACAGCTGGGATTCTGGGCTGGAAAAGGAGCAAATATTAGAGACCTATTCTGCACAGCTCCAAAAGTCGTGAAACTTCATGGAAGACGTTTTTAGAATATATAAAAAATACTGATCGCAAGAAGTTCACCAGGGGGGCCACACCCTGCCCACGAGGGTGGGGGCGCACCCTACCCCCCTAGGCGCCCCCCCTACCTCGTGGGCCCCCTGGTGGCCCTCCGATGGCCATCTTCTGCTAGATGGAGTCTTTCGATGAGAAAAAAATCAGAAGCCATCTCCTCGGACGAAACTCCGCCGCAACGAGGCGAAACCTTGGCGGATCCAATCTAGGGCTCCGGCAGAGCTGTTCTGTCGGGGAAACCTCCCTCCGGGAGGGGGAAATCATCGCCATCGTCATCACCAACGCTCCTCTCATCGGGAGAGGGCAGTCTCCATCAACATCTTCATCAGCACCATCTCCTCTCAAAACCCTAGTTCATCTCTTGTATCCAATTCTTGTCTCCAAGTCCGGGATTGGTACTAGTAGGTTGCTAGTAGTGTTAATTACTCCTTGTAGTTGATACTAGTTGGTTTATTTGGTCGAAGATCATATGTTCAGATCCTATATGAATGTTAATACCCCTCTGATTATGAACATGAATATGCTTTGTGAGTAGTTACGTTTGTTCCCAAGGACATGGGAGAAGTCTTGCTATTAGTAGTCATGTGAATTTGGTATTTGTTCGATATTTTGATGAGATGTATGTTGTCTCTCCTCTAGTGGTGTTATGTGAACGCATACTACATGACACTTCACCATTATTTGGGCCTAGAGGAAGGCATTGGGAAGTAATAAGTAGATGATGGGTTGCTAGAGTGACAAAAGCTTAAACCCTAGTTTATGCGTTGCTTCGTAAGGGGCTGATTTGGATCCATATGTTTCATGCTATGGTTAGGTTTACCTTAATACTTTTGTTGTAGTTGCGGATGCTTGCAATAGAGGTTAATCATAAGTGGTATGCTTGTCCAAGTAAGGACAGTACCCAAGCACCGGTCCTCCCACATACCAAATCATCAAAGTACCGAACGCGAATCATATGAACATGATGAAAACTAGCTTGATGATATTCCCATGTGTCCTCGGGAGCGCTTTTCTCGATATAAGAGTTTGTTCAGGCTTGTCCTTTGCTACAAAAAGGATTGGGCCACCTTGCTGCACTTTATTTACTTTTGTTACTTGTTACTCGTTACAAATTATCCTATCACAAAACTATCTGTTACGACTTATTTCAGTACTTGCTGAGAATACCTTGCTGGAAACCGCTTATCATTTCCGTCTGCTCCTCGTTGGGTTCGACACTCTTACTTATTGAAAGGACTATGATAGATCCCTTATAGTTGTGGTCATCAGTGTAGCAGATGGACTGTCTTAGTGGCGCAAACTATAGAAGCAGTATGCGCTTTCAACCAATCCATTCCTAGAATGAGGTCAATATTGGAAGACTTCAGAATAATGGGTGAGGCGCGAAATTCCATCCCTTTGATTTCCATAGGGAGGTCGATGCCAACTATACAGGTTTGACATTGTCCCACGGTTTTTTTTACCACTACCGAAGTCTTCATCTCCTAACATTTAACGCCGTGATTGTATGAAAAATCTTCTGACATGAATGAATGCGATGCTCCTGAATCGAATAAAACAGATGCAGGTATTGAATTAACAAGGAGTGTACCCATCGCAGTAGCACGCTGGTCTTGAGCTTCATTGAGATCAACGTGGTTGGCATGAACACGACCATAAGTCTTGGCATTGTTGTTGCGGGGTTGGTTGCTACCACGACTAGCTGTGGGAAGGGCCAGTTGATTCTGGTTCTGATAGCAGTTCCTGGCAATGTGACCTGGTTGACCACACTTGTAGCATAGAGCATTATTGGGAGTGGGAACAGGAGCTCGGGGTGGTGGAGCTAGAAGCCTTGGCTGCCTAGGTGGTGGAGCAGGCACACGAAGTGCAGCATTGGACTACCTTGGGGCAGGTGTGGTTGGCTAGTACACGCTGTTGGGGATCCAGATCCTATGCTTCTGCGAGGGCGGGCCGAAGATGAGCTCGTGTCATGGTTGCTCCTGTGAGAGCTCTGGTGTTCCTGCAGACCAGTCTCGACATTGATGTTCTTGTTCACCAAGGTGGCGAAGTCGGCAAAGTCATGTACTAGCAGTGCGAGCTTGATGTTAGCTTGAGGGCCATCACGAAACATCTCCTGTCTACATGCATCAGTTGCAATGTCTTCTTCAGCACGGTAGGATAAGTCCAGAAAGTCCTGCTGATAAGCTTCAGCAGTTCTGTTGCCTTTTGTGAGGTTGCAGAACTCACGCTTCTTCCGGTCAATGACTCCATGGGGAATAAAGCGGGCACGAAAAGCAGCTTGGAAGTTTGGCCAGGTGATGATTGTTCCAACTGGTAGACTACGCCTGTGGCTGTCCCACCATTGAGCAGCGGGTCCCTTCAGAAAGAATGAAGCAAAGGTGACATAGCTGGCACGGGCTATGTCAGCAGACTTCATCTCATAGGTGATGTCACGGAGCCAGTCATCAGCATCCAGAGGCTGAATTGAGCTACGGTACATGGTTGGAGAGGGAGTCCTGGATTAGGGGGTCTCCGGACAGCCGGATTATATCCTTTGGCCGGACTGTTAGATTATGAAGATACAAGATTGAAGACTTCATCTCGTGTCCGGATGGGACCCTACTTGGCGTGGAAGGCAAGCTAGGCAATACGGATATGTATATCTCCTCCTTTGTAACCGACCTTGTGTAACCCTAGCCCTGGCCGGTGTCTATATAAACTGGAGGGTTTTAGTCCGTAGGACAACATACAATCATACCATAGGCTAGCTTCTAGGGTTTAGCCTCTCTGATCTCGTGGTAGATCTACTCTTGTACTACCCATATCATCAATATTAATCAAGCAGGACTTAGGGTTTTACCTCCATCAAGAGGGCCCGAACCTGGGTAATACATCGTGTCCCCTGCCTCCTGTTAACATCCGCCATAGATGCACAGTTCGGGACCCCTAACCGAGATCTGCTGATTTTGACACCGACATTGGTGCTTTCATTGAGAGTTCCTCTGTGTCGTCGCCGTTAGGCTTGATGGCTCCTTCGGTCATCGTTAGCGATGCGGTCCAGGGTGAGACTTTTCTCCCCAGACAGACTTTTGTATTCGGCGGCTTCGCACTGCAGGCCAACTCGCTTGGCCATCGGGAGCAGATCGAAAGTTACGCCCCTGGCCACCAGGTCAGGTTTTTAAGCTTAAACTACACGGCCGATATCCGCGGAGACTTGATCTTCGACGGATTCGAGCCTCTGCCTTGTGCGTCACGCGGTCACGATGAGTACTATTTAGCTCTACCATCAGACAACATTCGGGAGATCGCACGGGCAGCCGCTCCGACCCTCAATTCGGAGCCAGTTGCACCGTCCATGGATGAGTGGATAGACCCTGCCACGGAGACCTTACCCTCAGCGGCTATCGAGCCGAACATCGACCTTACCCTGCACGAGAGCCGTGTTGTCAGACTGCCGGATCCTTCTCCGGCCACGGACTCCGAACCACCTGCGCCCGTTCCTAGCGAATCCGATTGGGCGCCGATCATGGAGTTTACCTCCGCAGATATTTTTCAGCAGTCGCCCTTTGGCGACATACTGAACTCATTAAGGTCTCTCTCCTTGTCAGGAGGATCCTGGCCGAACTATGTCCGGCAGGATTGGGATGCGGATGACGAAGAAATTCGCTGCCCACCCACCACCCACTTAGTAGCCACTGTCAACGACTTAACTGACATGCTCAACTTCGACTCGGAAGACATCGACGGTATGGACGACGATGCGAGAGACGAAGAGGAACCACAGCCCACAGGGCATTGGACAGCCACCTCATCATACGATATATACATGGTGGACACACCCAAAGAAGGTAATGGTGATGAGACAGCGGAGGATGACCCCTCCAAAAAGCAACCCAAGCGCCGACGTTAGCGGCGCTGCTCTAAGTCCCACCAAAGCAAAAGTGGTGATACCGGCAGAGGAGATAATAACACTCCGGATAGTGCCGAAGATGGCAACAATCCCCTCCAGCACGATTTAGGACAGGAGGATGGAAAGGCTAGCCCTCCAGAGAGAGCGGCAGATGGAGAGGCAGAGGACGATAATTACATGCCCCCTCCGAAGACGAGGGAAGCCTCGACGATGCCGAATTCGTCGTGCCAGAGGATCCCATCGAACAAGAGTGCTTCAAGCACCGGCTTATAGCCACGGCAAATAGCCTTAAGAAAAACAGCAGCAGCTTCAAGCTGATCAAGATCTGCTAGCTGACAGATGGACTGAAGTCCTCGCGGCCGAGGAATATAAACTCGAAAGCCCCTCCAAGAGTTACCCAAAATGCAGGTTGCTACCCCGACTGGAGGAAGAAGCGTATGACGCGGCTGATCGGCCACCTCGTGGAAGCGATAGAGAGGCATTCTAGCCAAAAACTCAGCCTGCACCCCGACGCCATTCAAATAAAAAGGCATGGAGAAATACGCCAGACCTGCGAGACGTATTGGAGGACAAAGCAAAACATGCAAGATTGATCTACGGATCACGAGGGAGCGCCACTATGCAAGACGATAAACGTCACGCCGGATATAGTAAAAGTAAGTTCGGCCGGGCCGACCACAGTGGACATGCCTCGTTCGAGCTGCGTCGCAACATAGCCCAGTACAGAGGCGCTGCACACCCCATATGCTTCACAGACGAAGTAATGGATCATCAAATCCTAGAGGGTTTCAAACCCATAAATATTGAATCATACGACGGCACAACAGATCCTGCGGTATGGATCGAGGATTTCCTCCTCCACATCCACAAGGCCCGTGGTGATGACTTACACGCCATCAAATACCTCCCACTAAAGCTCAAAGGACCAGTGAGACATTGGCTTAATAGCTTGCCAGCAGAGTCCATTACCTGTTGGGAAGATCTGGAGGCCGCATTCCTCGACAACTTTTAGGTCACTTATGTGCGACCACCAGGTGCCGATGACTTGAGCCACATAATTCAGCAGCCAGAAGAATCGGCCAAGCAATTCTGGACTCGGTTCCTAACAAAGAAAAATCAAATCATCGACTGTCCGGATGTAGAGGCCCTAGCAGCTTTCAAACACAACATCCGCGACGAGTGGCTAGCCCGGCACCTTGGTCAGGAAAAGCCGAAATCTATGGCAGCCCTCACGACACTCATGACCTGCTTTTGTGTGGGAGAAGACAGCTAGCTGGCTCGCAGTAATAACATATCAAAAAACATGGTACTTCGGACACCATGGACGGTAATAGCAAGTCACGTCGCAACAAACATAAGCGCCGCATTAACAGTGATAATACTGAAGATACGGCAGTCAATGCCAGATTCAAAGGCTCAAAACCCGGTCAGCGGAAAAAGCCATTCAAACGAAGCACTCCGGGCTCGTCCAGTTTGGACCGCATACTCGATCGCTCATGTCAAATACACGGCACCCCCGACAAGCCAGCCAACCACACCAATAGGGATTGTTGGGTATTCAAGCAGGCTGGCAAGTTAATTGCTGAAAACAAAGATAAGGGGCCACATAGCGATGACGAAGAAGAGCCTTGGCAGCCGAACATCGGAGGACAGAAGAGGTTGCCCCCACAAGTGCGGACGGTGAACATGTTATACGCAACCCACATCTTCAAGAGGGAGCGGAAGCGTGCTCTCAGGGACGTATATGCGTTGGAGCCAGTCGCCCCAAAGTTCAACCCATGGTCCTCTTGTCCGATCACCTTCAATCGCAGGGACCACCCCACTAGTATCCATCATGGAAGATTTGCCGCACTGGTCCTAGACCCAATCATTGACAGATTTCACCTCACTCGAGTCCTTATGGATGGCGGCAGCAGCCTGAACCTGCTTTACTAGGACACAGTGTGCAAAATGGGTATAGAGCCCTCAAGGGTCAAACCCACAAAAACGACCTTTAAAGTCGTCATTCCAGGTGTAGAGGCCCATTGCACAGGCTCAATTACACTGGAAGTGGTCTTCGGATCCCCGGATAACTTCCGAAGCAAAGAATTAATCTTTGATATAGTCCCGTTCCGCAGTGGCTATCATGCACTGCTCGGGCGAACCACATTTGCGAGATTCAATGCGGTACCACATTATGCATACCTCAAGCTCAAGATGCCAGGACCTCGGGGGGTCATCACAGTTAATGGAAACACAGAGCGCTCTCTCCGGCACACTGCGGCCCTCGCAGCAGAAGTGCAAAGGAGCCTCTCAAGGCAATCCACCAGTTCGGCGTTTCAAGACCTGGACACCTTCAAGCGCGCTCGGAGTAATCGGCAACTAGACCGCCTAGCACGATCTGAGCTCGTGTAGCAATGCGGCCCCCACCCTGGCCCAAGCCAAACGGCGAAATTCGTGCCACGCGTACATAATTACTCATTAAAAATACCATGGGCACATGCGGGGAGGGGAGACAACTACGGCACGCCCCAATACGCGGCTTAAACCGCACTAGGGGCTTCTCGCTTTGTTATTTTTCTCTTTCAGGACTTTAATCTCTGGAAACCTTGTCTGGCAGCATGATTGCCGAACACATGATGCAGCAACCAAGGAGGCAGAAAGCTACGTCACACCATGGAACTCCCAAGTGGATTACGATAACGAGTGAAATATTTGCTTTAATACTATTCCTCAGCTTGCCCTTGGAAGGGACATGGTCCTACTTTTTGCTTATCGCACTATCTGTATCATTCTGCTTTAACGCACCTTTTTGAATAAACAATGCATAGCATTAAGACTATTATTGCATTCTCCTTTTTTTATATATGTGTTCATTAATGACGCCTTGCAACCGTACACTTTCGTACGGCCAATACACCAGGGGCTTAAGTACCCCACAATATGGTGTGAGAAGTGCGAACACTTTCATAAGTGCGGCACCCTGAACTTATAGCATTATATGCATCAGCTCCGAATCATGTCTTTGGTCAAATGTTGGGTTTGCCTGGCTCCTATGTTTTCGTACCTTACGTTCTGCTCTATCGGCTAAGGTAGCACTAGGAGAACTACTTCGATTGTGCCCCGGTTCTGCTAGGCTAAGCACCTCAGTAGAGAAAGCTAAAACTGACTGTCATGATAAGGCGGGAGACTGGTCACTGTTCGGCGAGGTTTCAGGTCCCTAAAGACTTATGCCGCTTAGAGCGAGGAGCCGGTCCTGTCCGGCTTAAAGGCGTGTGTCGCACCCCGAATTCGGCCTTCCGAATACCAGGGGGCTTCGCCGAAATTTAAAATTATAGAATTCTATGGCTAAGTGAGATTGATAAAGCATTATTAGGCCGGTTTCCTTGTTCACTGTGCTGAGCATCTCCCTCGAAGGACCCAAAAATGGGAACAAGAGTGCTCAGGTTTATCCCGAACACCCCAGCACTTGCGGCATGGGGGCAGAAGCCGAGGCCTAGCCATCTCTCATATTGGATAAACAGCCAAACAGAAGGTAATATTTTAAATTCAAACAAGCGTTGCATAGCGCATATGAAACAAGTTTTCATCATACAGGATCACACGAGCAAGTTTACTCAAATATTACATCCTTTGGACATTCGTCCGCTACAAGACGGGCACCCTTCAGGACACCCTCATAATAAATTTTGGGGGTACAATGCTCCTTGCCCTGTGGCGGTCTTCCTTGATCAGCTTCACGGCGTCTAGCTTGGCCCATTGCACCTTCACACGGGCGAAAGCCCGGCGTGCACCTTCGATGCAGACGGACCGCTTGACGACTTCCAGCCGTGGGCAGGCATCCACAAGCCGCCTCACCAAGCCGAAGTAGCTGTTCGGAAGGGCGTCGCCAGGCCACAGCCGGACTATAAGGCCCTTCATGGCCTGTTCGGCCGCTTTGTGTAGCTCAACCAGCTGCTTTAGCTGGTTGCTCACAGGCACCGGGTGTTCGGTCCCAGTATACTGAGACAAGAACAGCTTCTCTGTTGAGCTTCCCTCCTCGGCCTGGTAAAACTGTGCGGCATCCGACACGCTGCGGGGCAAATCTGCGAATGCTCCTGGAGAGCTCCGGATTCGGGTAAGTAATAGGTAATTTACTCTCACATGCTTGCTTTGCATATAGAATGCCTTACTTGCCACTATTTTCTTCATTGTGTCAATCTCTTGGAGGGCCTTTTGGGCTTCAGCCTTGGCACTCTTTGTGCTCTCGAGGGCTACGGCAAGCTCAGACTCTCGTGTCTTCGAGTCAAGCTCCAATGCCTCGTGCTTCGTCACGAGAGCCTGGAGCTCTTGCTGCACCTCGCCCACCCAAGCCTCTTACCTTTCCCCCTCGGTGCGCTCCTTGGCCGCTTTATCTTCGGCCTCGGACAGCGCTTGCTTTAGGGTCGCCACTTTGGTTGTGGCCCCTGGAAAATTCATGATGATCCTGTCATTTTGCAATCGCATTCTTTTTATACATATCCATAGACTAGGTACTACTTACCTTTGTTCTCCTCGAGCTGCCTCTTGGCAAGGCCGAGCTCGTCCTTGGACCCTTTAAGGTCCTGATTCAGTGCGGCGACCTCCGTAGTCAGTGCGGTAGATGCTTGCAGCGAAGCCTGCATACGCATATTGACATACTTATATTAGACTCCTGCGATATTGTTTGATCCTCTGTTCGGCTTTTCTTTGTGAACACCGAATAGAGCATCAGGGGCTACTGTCTATGCGGTAATATTTTTCCTATATTTTAAACACTTACCTCAAAGCCTGTTAGAAGGCTGGCACAGGCTTCAGTCAATCCGCTCTTGGCGGACTGAACCTTCTGGACCACCGCACTCATAATAGTACGGAGCTCCTCGTTGATGGAAGCGCTGCGTAGCGCTCCCAGCAGATTGTCCGGCACCTCTGGGTGGACAGAGGTCACCGGCACAGGCGTCTTGCCCCTCTTGGAAGGAGGCCGCCTGCCCGAATCCGGAACCACTGGAGGTTCCGGCGCGGTGTTCGGCTGAGGGCCGAACTCGGAGCCCTCAGGGGCCTTGTTCCCTTTGCTCCCGGAGTCTGGAAGGTCGCCTTGAGGCGCCTTCGGGACTGTCTTCCCTCGACCCGGTGCCTCTTGAGACAATACCTCGGCGTCGTCCGCAGGGCAAGGGGAGGTGGTGGTTGAAAGTGGATCGCTATCCATATCTGACGAGCCTAGGGAGCCGTCCGACGATACATCGATACGGGCTCATGGCGGCCTGCATAATCATATTTGGCGTTAGGGGAAGCAGTGCGACAAAGGAATTCTATGAGTTACTCTACTATCCGAATACTTACGACTTCGCCAGGGGCTTGGCCCTAAGCAGCCAGTCGTCTTCGCCTTCGGCGGCGATGGTGGAACTGTCCAGAAGGAGAGTACTTCCCTTCTTGGACCTTTCGGCCTCCCCAGTTTGGGCGGCCTTCCTTTTCTTGTCTCCCCCAACTGAAGGGGGAGCATCTTCTTCTTCCTCCTCGTCTTCTAGGGAGGAGTGTGTCATAGAGTTATCAGACAATGAGTCTGATGACGCCTAGCGTCGGGAACTCTTTCGGGTTCCCTTGGCCTTCTTGGTCTTCTCCGGCACCTTATAAGGGGCCAGAGTCAGCATCTCCGTAAGGAGAGCGTCCGCAGTGTCTTTGGGCAGAGGGGCCGGCAGTTAATCTGCCCCGACGTCTCCACCCAGTCCTGTCAAAGGCATGGAGATCAGACCCCGCGCATAATTAAGCTAGGGGAAATAAAATATCCTACTGGATGTATAGAACTCACCGAATGCGCTCGGCGCTTCACGCTTAGCCCGCGGTCCTCGGTGAGGGAGGGAGGGACCTCGGCGCCCTTGAACAGCACCTTCCAGGCATCCTCGTGTGTTGTGTTGAAGAGCTTGTTCAGAGTTTGGTGCTGGGACCGGTCGAACTCCCACAAGTTGAAAGCCCGTCGTTGACACGGGAGGATCCGGCGGATGAGCATGACCTGGACTATGTTGACGAGTTTGAGCTTCTTGCTCACCATGTTTTGGATACATGTTTGAAGTCTGGTCAGCTCTACCGAATTACCCCAGGACAGGCGCTTCTCTTGCCAGGAGGTAAGCCGCGTGGGGATGCCAGATCGGAACTCGGGGGCCGCTGCCCATTTGGGGTCACGCGGCTCGGTGATATAGAACCACCCCGATTACCACCCCTTTACGGTCTCCACGAAGGAGCCCTCGAGCCAGGTGACATTGGGCATCTTGCCCAACATGGCGCCTTCGCACTCCGCCTGGCGGCGGCTCACTACCTTCGGCTTGACATCAAAGGTCTTCAGCCATAAGCCGAAGTGGGGCTGGATGCGGAGGAAGGCCTCGCACACGATGATAAACACCGAGATATTGAGGATGAAGTTTGGGGCCAGATCGTGGAAATCCAGGCCGTAGTACAACATGAGCCCCCGGACAAATGGGTGGAGAGGGAATCCCAGTCCGCGAAGGAAATGTGTAAGGAACACTACCCTCTCATGGGGCCTGGGGGTGGGGATGAGCTGCCCCTCATCTGGGAGCCGGTGTGCGATGTCGTCGGACAGGTATCTGGCTCTCCTCAACTTCTTGATGTGTCCCTCTGTAACGGAGGAGACCATCCACCTGCCTCCCGCTCCGGACATGGTTGGAGAGGGTTGAGGTGGGAAGTACGGACTTGGGCGCTGGAGCTCGAGTGTGCGAAAATGGATGAGCAAAGGAGGAAGAAGGCGTGGATGAAAAGGTGAATCCTTATCCCTTTATATGGGCGGACGAAACTATGCGTCCCCACTAGCCTGGTAAAACTCGCTTATCCCCCAAGCGCCGTAATTGATGGCGTGGTTGGGTTACCCACGCCTGTATTGACGAGAATCCCGTAATTAGGGGAACACGATCTCTGCTTTGACAAGATGTGTCAAGAAACCGCCTCGCGTTATGTGTGGAGCTGGTTGAAGAAAAGGGGTTCGAATAATCACCGAGCCATGGCATGATGTCATGTTGCCAAAACGTGTCAGCAGATTAAGATTTGTGGAAATATTATTCTCTCTACGGTGGTATGTGGAACTTGGTTTGGAGGGTCGGACACTATCCTTGTATTCAAATTCTTCCGTGGTGTATTTCGAGGAGGAACCCGCCTTGCAACGCCGAAGACAATACTGCGCGCTGGACTCATCGTCATTGAAAGCCTGGTTCAGGGGCTACTGAGGGAGTCCTGGATTAGGGGGTCTCCAGACAGCCGGATTATATCCTTTGGCCGGACTATTAGACCATGAAGATACAAGATTGAAGATTTCGTCTCGTGTCCGGATGGGACTCTACTTGGCGTGGAAGGCAAGCTAGGCAATACGGATATGTATATCTCCTCCTTTGTAACCGACCTTGTGTAACCCTAGCCCTTTCCGGTGTCTATATAAACCAGAGGGTTTTAGTCCGTAGGACAACATATAATCATACCATAGGCTAGCTTCTAGGGTTTAGCCTCTCTGATCTCGTGGTAGATCTACTCTTGTACTACCCATATCATCAATATTAATCAAGCAGGACATAGGGTTTTACCTCCATCAAGAGGGCCCGAACCTGGGTAAAATATCGTGTCCCCTGCCTCCTGTTACCATCTGCCTTAGACGCATAGTTCGGGACCCCCTACCCGAGATCCGCCGGTTTTGACACCGACAGTTGGGTTGAGGCGCATGAAATCCTACAGACTCGCTAGGGTTGGCTGCTGGTTCATATTGGGGCGATGAAACTGAGCCATCACATTCTCCATGAACTGGCAATTCAGCTCAAACTGTTGCATCATACCAGCCATGTACTCAGGTAGTGGTGGGGCATCTCCACCATGACCATGACCACCTGGTCTAACCATCCTGCTAATATTTAACATGGGTAGTTCAATATTGATAAATTTTCAAAGACAAGAATCATTCATGATGAAACATGCACAATGAAAGGAGCATGATAGATACTACCTAGCAGTTCGCATATCTTACAAAAGGGATCATGCATAGAGTTTAGTACACCGAGTTCAGTACATAGACTAAAGACATCATAGGTGGCACGTAGGCTCGCGGCGAATGCATCTAATGCTAATAAGCAAGACTACATCAGTCCCAGGAGGAACTGTGGAGGTAGGTGTAGCTTGACAGCTGGTAGTGACACGACCGGAAGTCCTCCACATCAGTAGCCTATGGTCCGTGAACACTCTCTTGTAGAACCCGACGTCCAGGTGGCAAAAGAGGACCAAGTGCAGGAGCGTAGCCTCCCACTTCTGGCCAACCGACAGCCTGGGGCATCACTGTCCTGGTTGGGTAGATCGCAGAATGGGGCAGCTCTCCAGATCGGACAAAGGGGTGCAACATCATCAAAGCACTGTAAAGGTGCTAATGGGTGGTGTACAACTCATGCCGAAGAGCTCGGTTAGCTCGATCTGGCCCATCAGCATGCTGAACTAGGTTCTGATGTTGGAAGGGCTCTTGGGTGACAGTGGAGTAGGCAGCAGTGTAGTATCCCTCTGCACCATCGTTCGATGCGTTAGCAATGTGGCTGAAAGGGGAGGTTTCCAACACCCCATACTCTCCACAAAGACATGTCGGAGAAGCATTAGGAGCATTGTGGACAACCATATCGATGGTCACTCCAACACCATGAGCGGTTTGCATCACAGTAGTGGAGTCATACTCCCGAGAGTAGAGGTGGACGATGGCATGGTACTTCTCCTGATTGAAGTCCTGGTACTACTCGTACATGGTGTACTCAGGGTGCCAGCGATAACCCAGATAGGTCATCATCTCAGCTAGCACAGCAGGTGAACCTGGGACACCAAATGGCTGCCATGTGGTGCGCGACCTGCGTCGTGGGTTCCATCTAAAAACAAAGATGTTTCAAAGGAGTCAATTGGCGGTGTGGGTATTATTCAAAATACTATTCTAAGGAATAACTATGGCTTATCCAACTTTGGGGTGAATGTGGTCATGGGATCCTAATGTTACAGATAGTAAATTCATTTAACCCGAGTAGAAGATAGTTCAGCGTCCTGAAGTAAAGATCGAGGAGTAAAAGATCCTAATACCACCCAATGGCGACGTGGGCCCGTAAGACACACAACCATGTTAGTAAAAGTTTTGCAATGTCTAGACTCGACTTCAGCCTAGGAGTGTGGAATGGGGATTCCGACAAGCAGTCAGCTCTGATACCAACTTATGACACCCCCTATTCAATCGTACACTAATCATACACGCAAATGTGTAGATCAAGATCAGGGACTCACGGGAAGATATCACAACACAACTCTAAAAATAAATAAGTCATACAAGCATCATAATTCAAGCCAGGGGCCTCGAGGGCCCGAATACAAGTGCTCGATCATAGACGAGTCAGCGAAAGCAACAATATCTGAATACAAACATATGTTAAACAAGTTTCCATAAGATGGCTAGCACAAACTGGGATAAAGATCGAAAGAGGCGTAGGCCTGCTACCTGGGATCCTCCTAAACTACTCCTAGTCGTTGTTGGGGCCTGCACGTAGTAGTAGGCACCTCCGGTGTAGTAGGAGTCATCGTCGGTGACATTTGGCTCCTGAGATCCAACATCTGATCGCAACAACCAAAAATAGAAAGGGGAAAGAGGGGGAGCAAGGCAACCATGAGTACTCATCCAAAGTACTCACAAGCAAGGATCTACACTACATGTGCATTGGTATCAATGAAATGGGTAGTATATGTGGACTAAAGTGTAGAATGCTAGAATAAGAGGGGGATAGCTAGTCCTATCGAATAATATGCTTCTAGCAGGCTCCATCTTGAAGCATATAGGAGAGAGTAGAAGGTAACTTCACCAAGTATCATTGTATAGCATAAACCTACCCGACGATCCTCTCTTCATCGCCCTATGAGAGAGTGATCACCGGGTTGTATTTGGAACTTGTCGGGGTGTTTTTTATTAAGTATCCGGTTCTTGTTGTCATAAGGTCGAAGTACAACTCTGGGTCATCCTTTTACCGAGGGAGACGACTATTCGAATAGATCAACTTCCCTGCCGGGGTGCGCCACATTACCCAACACGCTCGATCCCTCTGGCCGGACACACATTCCTGGGTTATGTCCAGCCTCGGAAGATCAACACGTCACAGCCCTACATAGGCACAACAGAGAGGTGAGCGCGTCGGTCTAAATCCTAAGCGCGCAGGGGTCTGCGCCCATCACTCGTTGCACACATGCATGTTGCATACGTGGCCGGTGAGCAGACCTAGCAACCTCCATTACAAAGGAAGTTGCATTACGCGGTCGAGCCCGGCGCATGCTGCTCAGTCGGTAACGTCAAGAAGGCTTCGGCTGATACCAGGACGTCAAGGGCCCATATCTGCTCCCGTGTAGTTGCTTAGTGCGTATAGGATCATAGCCAGACTCGGATCAAATACCCAGATCTCGTTAAGAATGTTAATTGATGTAACCACGAAAACGACCAGGGACCAGGCCCACCTCTCACCTAGGTGGTCTAAACTTGCCCCATTGCATCGCCACAAAGAACCACTCAGAGTGCCGTCGGGACAAATGTTCTTTCAGCCCCAATCCATGAATCACCCGCGGGTACTCTACGAGCCAAGCCGACTTTAGTCACCACATGTATCATATATTATGTAGATAACTATATACCCGTGATCACCTCCCGAGTGGTCACGGGCCGGTAGTATAGAATGGCAGACAGACAAGAATGTAGGGCCACTGTTGATAAACTAGTATCCTATACTAAGCGTTTAGGATTGAAGGTAAAGGTAACAACAGTAGTAGCAAAGCCAGGCTATGTAGCACAATAGGATTAAGCTTAAGAAGTAACATGCTACACTACTCTAATGCAAGAAGTAGAGAGAAGGAATAGGCGATATCGGGTTGATCAAGGGGGGGCTTGCCTGGAAGCTCGGCAGAGAAGGAGGGGTCGTCAACACCATAGTCGATTGGGGCAGCAGCAGCGGCATCAGCCTCATAGTCTGCCGGAGAGAAGAGGGGGAAGAAACAATAAATATAATGCAAACATAAGCATGATGATGCATGACATGACAATGAGCGGTGCTTGGTGTGCCCTAATGCGGCAGTAGGTGATACCGGCAAAGGGGGGAAACATCCGGGAAAGTATTCCTAGTGTTTCGCGTTTTTGGACAGATGGACCGAAGGGGGAAAGTTGCATGTTAGCTATGCTAGGGACGTGTGGCAGATGAACGGACTCCGTATTTGGATTCATCTCATCATTCTAAGCAACTTTCATGTACAAAGTATTTTCATCCAAGTTACGGATTACTTTATATTAATTTATAAAGATTTAATCATTTTCAGGAATTAAGAGATAAATTTAAATAGAAAAGAAATTATGATGTCAGCATGATGTCAGGGTGATGTCAGTAGTCAAAGAGCCAGTTGACTTAGTCAAACTGACGTGTGGGTCCTAGTGTCATTGACTGCTAACTAACTAACCAAGTTAATTAGTTTAATGGACATATTAATTAGGTTAAGTTAATTAAGTTAATTAATTTAATAATTAATTATATTATAAATTATTATTTTTTCAAAAATCGTCCTACGCATGGGGCCCATATGTCATAGGCACACAGGGGCCTAATGGGCGTGGGCGCTCACGGATCGGGTTGCGGATTCGGGCGCTATCCATGGTCGCCAGCGACCGGACCCGGGGGTGGGCCGGCGGCCATGGCGCATGGCCAGCCGGAGCAGCAAGCCCGAGGGCCGGGGAGACAGCCAAAGGTGGCCTGGGGCGGCACGACGCTAGGTCGCGGCATGGTGGGAGCGGCGGCCAGGCAGGGACACAGCCGGTCGAGGGGGAAGCATGGGCCAGTGCAGGGAGCGACGACCGCCGCGCGGCCAGAGAGCTGCTGCAGAGGCGGCAAGCGGCAGCAGCGGTGGCTGCAGTAGGCGGCGGCATGCACGGACAGTGGCAGAACCATGGCAAGGTGAGGGTAGAGGCGGGCGCAGCTACAACAGAAGTAGCAGCACGCAGTAGCGGCCGAAGTGCGGGCGGGGTTGCGCTGGCGCACATGGCGCTGCAGGGGCAGGGGTGCGGCACGGGACGCACGTGTCTGGTGGCCGCGGGCAACGCATCCACAGTGAGCGCGAGGCAGAGTGGTGCAAGGGCGCACAGGCCAGGCGACATCAGGGGAGGCGCGGTGAACGGAGCGATGACGCGGGGCGCGACAAGCGCGCACTAGATGTGCCGGATGAGGTGACGCGCGAGAGAGAGGGGAGGTGGAGGCCGGGCCTGACCACGGGGGTGTAGGGAAAATGGTAGCGGGGCTCAGGAAGGAGGAAGGGGACGATGTGCGTTGATTGAGATGGGGAGGCGGTTCGACGAGGTGGCTATGGGGAGCGGATGAGTGGCGCGGGCTCTGGATCGGGGAGGGGGGAACGTGAGGACTAAGTGGGGGGTATGGGTGTGGTAGTGGCTAGGGTTCGGTTGCTCGGGGGGATAAGGTGGGATGGGGTGGGCCTCCTGGTGGCCTGGATGGCTAGTTGGGCCATTCGGCCCAGGGAGAGGGGTTCCCTTTTTGTTTTCTTTTTCTTTATGTTTTGTTCTTTCCCTTTTATTTATTTTCCCTTTACTGTTTTCTCTAATTTCCAACATACTTTAGTTTCAGTAAAATACCAAAGTTGTAACTAATTTAGTATATGTAAATATGCCACAATCCGGACATTTTAGTTTTAATGATTGAAAACTTTTGATGTTTGTTAATTAATTCAAATTTGAATTTGAATCGTTTTGAACTAATGCGAGATTACCATCAATAATCGTGGTGATGTGGCATCATTAACAGAGATTCACTGTAGCATAATTATCCCGACATTACATGCGGCAAGTCCACCGGCCTTCCTCTGACACCTTCAAACCTGACCTGCCAGAGAAGTGTGATGGAAAACTGATCCCGACAGAGTTTTTAGGCATCTATACGATAGCCATTCAGCCGGCTGCGGGAAGAGATGAGGAAGTGCTCGCCACCTACTTCCCATTGTCCCTCAAGCCTAAGGTCAGGTCTTGGCTGATGCACTTGCCGGAGCACTCCATTTCCTCCGGGGCAGATTTGTGCAATGAGTTCGTGGGCACCTTCACAGGTGGCCAGCAAGAACCGGGGCAACCCACTGACTTGCAAACCCATGTACAGAAAGAAGGAGAAATTTTGCACAAGTATTTGCAGAGGTTCAGCCGTGTGCACTGCTACATCCCAAAGATACACCCGGCAGCTGTGATTGTCGCATTGCACACAAAGGTGTGCAACCACAGAATGAGGGCCAAGATGAATGTCGGGTTGAACAAAACCTTCAACTAGCTTTACACATTGGCAGACAAGTGCGCTCAGGCTGAAGAAGGAAGGAGACTTCTATCACACCTTAATTTTCATGCCACAACACTTAAGCTAATAAATCATGATAAAATGTGGTTTGACAAAAACTTTTGAGCGCTTTAGTCTTTGCTTGATTGAATTTTTGTCTGCTGTTTGCAAGTGCTCTAAAATTCAAATAAATCCTCCATCTCTTATACTCCTTCTCCTTGATCCAAAACTTTGCCCAATGATCATGCATGTGTATAGGACATAAAAATACTTTCTTGCAAAAATAATTTGTCCAAAAAGTATTTTCTAAATTAGGTTTCCCAAAAACCCCTGAACAGAGACTTGAACTACAAGTACTTAATTTAGGGTATGAAAAATCTTTCAAAAAGTATATTTGTTTCCTATTAGATATAGGACTCCCAAAAACCACACAAATATTATTTTAAATGTTTTTTTTGTATTTTATTTATAGGCTTTTTCTTTAGGCCGCAAATATTCTTTGATAGGTTAAAATTATTTTAACGTTTCAAATATATTTGAGATAATTTAGGGAAGCTCATTGGACATATATTATCCATATAGAAGAGTTTCAACACATGGTCATGTTCAAAATATTAGTCAAATCCATCAGAAAACCTTTCTGGATATTTCAAGATTTTCAAATATTTACAAAGGAAATATTCTCCATTAACTCCGGGAAAATTCTAGCAAGTATCACATGACTAATGTTATGATCTTGCCAAGTTTCATTCCCATCCAAATAGTATTGGTACACAAAAGTTCCCCAAAAACTTTGCATTGCCAACTGTCTCCTTTTGATCTCAATTTTTGTGGAAATTCTATAATCCCAAAATGATGACACTACACCAAGTGGTTCATCAAGGATAATAGATTTGCATGTCCAAATCTTGGAAAACCCATTTTTGTTGATTTCTAGGGTTTGCCAAAGTTACATTGGCAACTTTCTTCAAATGGACTCAAACTTGGTGACCAACCTCAATCCTATATGCCATTTGATCCTATTAAATACTAGGTGAAGGATAATCCATTGCCCAATACACCATCAAACACCTTCTGTCATTTTGGCAAAACCATAATTTGGACCCCCTTCACTATTCTGCTTGGCCCAAATTTTTACCAGAGCTGATCCTGCTCAAGCTTGGGGATGCCCAAGGCATCCCTAGTTAATATTTCAAGAAGTATCAAGCATATAAGCTTGGGGATGCCCCGGTGGGCATCACACCTTTCTTCTTCAACAATGATCGGTCAGTTTGGTTGAACCTAAGTTTTTGCTTCTTCACATGATATGTGCTATTATTAAAATGGCATTTTATTTTGCTTTTCTTGTTGTTTGAATAAAGCACTTATGATCTGAAATTTTATTTATGAGAGGGAGTCTTCACATAGTTACATAATTACTCAACTAATCATTGATCTTCACTTATATCTTTTTGAGCAGTTTGTCAGTTGCTCTAGTGCTTCAGTTATATCTTTTTAGAGAACGATGGTGGTTTTATTTTTAAGAAATTGATTAGCTCTCATGCTTCACTTACATTATTTTTAGAGTCTTATAAACAACATGATAGTTTTCTTAGGTTATGAATTTAGTCCTAATATGATGGGCATCCAAGAGGGATATAATAGAAACTTTCAAATTAAGTGCATTGAATACTATGTGAAGTTTGATTCCTTATGATTGTTTTGAGATATAAAGATCATAATATTAGAGTCATGTCAGTGAGAACATTGTGGATTGTAGAAATACTTGTGTTAAAGTTTGTGATTCTTGTAGCATGCACGTATGGTGAACCATTTTGTAACGAAGTTGGAGCATAATTTATTTATTGATTCTCTTCCTTATGAGTGGCGGTCGGGGACGAGCGATGGTCTTTTCCTACCAATCTATCCCCCTAGGAACACACACATAGTACTTTGTTTCAATCATTAATAGGTTTTTGCAATAAGTATGTGAGTTCTTCATGACTAATGTTGAGTCCATGGATTATATGCACTCTCATCCTTCCACCATTGCTAGCCTCTCTAGTACCGCACAACTTTGGTCGCTGCCTTACACCCAACTTTTACCTTCCTCAAAACAACCACCATAACTACCTATTTTGGCATTTTCATAGCCATTCCAAGATATATTGCCATGCAACTTCCACCATTCCGTTTTATTATGACACACGCCATCATTGTCATATTGCTTTGCATGATCATGCAGTTGACATCGTATTTGTGGCAAAGCCACCATTCATATTTTTTTATACATGTCGCTCTTGAGTCATTGCACATCCCAGTAGACTGCCGGCGGCATTCATATAGATTCATATCTTGTTCTAGTATCGAGTTGTAATTCTTGAGTTGTAAGTAAATAAAAGTGTGATGATCATCATTATTAGAGCATTGCCCAATGTGAGGAAAGGATGATGGAGACTATGATTCCCCCACAAGTCGGGATGAGACTCCGGACGAAAAAGAGAGAGAGAAAAAAGAAAATAAAAGAGATAAAAAGAGAGTGGACAATGTTACTATCCTTTTACCACACTTGTGCTTCAAGGTAGCACCATGATCTTCATGATAGAGAGTCTCCTATGTTGTCACTTTCATGTACTAGTGGGAATTTTTCATTAGAGAACTTGGCCTGTATATTTCAATGATGGGCTTCCAGAAATTGCCCTAGATCTTTGTGAGCAAGCAAGTTGGATGCACACTGCCTTAGTTTCTTTTTAACCTTTCATAAACTTATGGCTCTAGTGCATCCGTTGCATGGCAATCCCTACTCACTCACATTGATATCTAATCACTACTAGGGAAATGCCTATACACATGAGCTTAGTAGTAGCGCTTTTTATAAGAAACCGCTGCTACTACTTATCAGTAGCGCTTGCGCATGGTAAGCGCTGCTACTATGCACTTACCAGTAGCATTGTGTTCATAAAACACGCTACTACTACAATTGCCAGACCGTTGGCGGTAGGCCAGGCATAGTAGTAGCGTTTGTATGTAGGAAGCGCTACTGCTATTCACATAGCAGTAGCGCTTCCTACATACAATCGCTACTACTATGGGCTCCTTATCCACGCGTGCTCCGGCCCGCGCGCGACCTCATTCTCCGCCTCACACACTCTCACTCGCGCACCGTCGCTGCCACCCTCCCTCACGCGCCGCCGTCCCCGCGTCGGTCCTCTCCCGCTGGCCGCCCTCCCACGCACGGTGCCGTCCCCCGCACCGGTTTTGTCCTAATGGACGCCCTCGCCCCCGCTCGCACTCCTTCCCCGTCGGCCACCCTCCTTACGTCGGCCTCCTTCCCCGCCGGCCGACCTCCCGCGTCGGCCCTCCTTCCCTGTCAGCCACCCTCCTCACGCCGGCCACCTTCCCCGTCGGCAGCCCCCCTCCCCCCGCGTCGGCCGTCCTCCACCGAGAGGTACTCCTCCTCCCTCCTCCTCCCTCTAGGTTAATTAATTTAGGTGAATTTAGTTCATTAGGTTAACTAAGTGAACTAGCTAGGTTAATTTAGGTAAACTAACTAGGTTAGATAACTAAGTAGATGTTAATTAGGTTAGGGCAGTAGTGATACTGTTAATTAGATGTTTTTTTAGTTAGGGAAGTAGGTTAGGTAACTATGTAGATATTAATTAGGTTAGGTAACTAAGTAGATGTTAATTTAGGGCAGTAGTGTTTAGTTTACACACAAAATTCAATATAGTTTTTTTTTACTATGTTTAAGTAAGTGCTTAATAGAATTAGTAAGAAAATTAATAGAACTAGTTGAGCTAGTTTATTTTTAGTAAGTACTAGTTTATTTTTATTTATAGTAAGTGCTTAGTTGAACTAGTTGAATTAAGAGAACTAGTTTATTTTTAGTAAGAAAATTTAGGTATATGGGATTTGATGATCTAATTAAAATTTTACTATAGGACTAGTTTATTATCAGTAAGAAAATTAATAGAACTAGTTTATTTTTTTAGTTAAAGCAATTATTCCCGCATTGACGTCGACGATGCCTATCCTGCATCCTCGTCGTCGACTCGGCGAAGGAGGCCTGCCCTCTTAGAGGGGCCATGTATGGTCAATCGTAGGGATCTACTTGGAAGCAACATTGTGCGAAGGGAAAGAATTGGAGACAGGATAATCTCCATCCTCCATAATGGAGAGTCAGGGCCTATCTTGTTTTATGCTATTTGACCTTAGAGAGGTTATTTAGGTCCTAGCTAATACTCATGATCATGTGTTCAGAACAATTAAGTAGGATTGGTTAGATGACTATGATGATGATGAGTATGACTTGTTATTATGATAATGGGTAGAAGTTGTATGATCGATGATGATGAATAGGACTTGTTATTATGATACCAATGATGCATGATGCTACGTTGTTATTTGAGCATGATGAGTTATTATATATATATATATATCAGTAGGTGAAATGAACATGGATTAGATTCAAGTGGAGGCAACATGTGGTGCACATCAAAAGTACTACTAATCCAAACTAGATCAAGTTTGGTTTAGTAGTACTTTCGACATGCACCACATGTTGCCTCCACTTGAATTTACTCCTCGTTCATTTCACCCACTGGTATATATAATAAATAATCATGGTCGAAAAATCATCTGATGAAAACACTGTATATAAAACCACAACAAAAGTAAGCTGTATTTTCAAAAATACAGGAAAAGTTAGCAGCAGCGCTTTTTGAAAGAAACGCTACTACTACTTTCTATTAGTAGTAGCGCTTTTTTGGGGAAACGCTACTGCTAACTAGGTGTAGCAGTAGCGCTGGCTCACCAGTGCTACTGCTACCAGTTAGCTATAGTTCCTTAGTGGTAGCGCTTGTAAAAGTGCTACTACTAGCTATAAAACAAGCGCTACTACTAGGGTTTTCCCTAGTAGTGATTGATGGGCATCTCCAGAGCCTATCAATGCACCTAGTTGATGTGAGACTATCTCCTTCTTTTTGTCTTCTCCACAACCACCATATTCTATTCCACCTATAGTGTTATATCCATGGCTCAGGCTCATGTATTGTGTGAAAGTTGAAAAGGTTTTAGAACATAAAAAGTATGAGACAATTGCCTGGCTTGTTATCGGGGTTGTGCATGATTTAAATACTTTGTGTGATGAAGATGGAGCATATCCATACTATATGATTTTTGTAACGCCCTAAGACCGGAGCTTCAGATGCCTTCCAGGGTTTCCGGGTTTTGTTGTGTGTTTTGTTTCGTCTGTTGCATTCATCTTTGCGTCGTGTGCATTGCATCATGTCATCATGCCATCATGTCATTTCTTTTCTTAACTCAACTAAATAAACCGTATGGATCTTCGATCCATTTAAACCGAGGGAATTCACATGGTGATTCTCTTTACCACATATCCTCTCGATATTTAGAGAGCTATAGTAATTATTCCATTTATTTGGAATTAACCATAACACACTTGCAAATATCCCATGCCTTTATTATCTCAATTCTTGGTCTCCAAATTTTGCCCATAAATTCTTTCGTCATTTTCCGGAGCTCCAACAAAAATCCAAACATTTTTGGACCTTCCTAACCCTCACTTCCTATTCACACCATTTGGTTTTAAATCAAATGAGTTTGAATTTAAAACTTTAAAAAATGCCCACTCCATTTTTCTTGGAACATGCGCATTTTTGCGAGTCCGGGAAATTTATTTCCCGTGCCCAAATTCTTCCTCTAACCTTCTCTTCTCTCTTTTCCTTTCTCTTATTTTTTCTCTGTTTTTGTTAAGAGAAGAATTAAGAAGGAGAGAGGAGCCCAGCAAGGCATCTGGCCACTTGGGCCTCCTAGCAGAAGCCTGCCTAAGGTCCAGCCACCGGCCTCTCTAGGGCAGCCCCTCCCCCTCTACTGGGCCGGCCCAAGGCCAAAGCCCACCTATTCCTAACCTAACCCTCTCCCTGGCCCGATCCCCATCTCTATCGTCTCCCTGCTCGCGCCGCCAGAGACCAGCATCGACCGATCCCATCTCCCTCTCCGTCGTTCTCCCTGTGCCGCCACACACACGCATCGTACCAGGGATCCCGATCCCATCTCCTCCCCACACGCGCTGCTCTCCTCTCCCCTGCAGCCTCTCTCTCGGGCCATGGCGCTCGCGCCCCATCTTGCTCCAGGGAAAGAAACTCCCCGACGCGCCTCCTTCCTTGCGCCCGTCCAGCAGGCCCCCGTGTCGCCGCCTCGCTGCCGCCTCCCCGTCTCCGACAAGCGCCGCCCTCTGCTTCCTCTACAGCGACCAGGAGTCTGCTGCATCGCCAGGAGGCCGCCGCATCGCCGGGGACGCCAAGCGCCGCCCTCCTTCCTCTTCTACACCGGTGCCGTTCATCCTCGTCGCCCCGCTGCATCGCCTGCTTCCTCGTCAAGGCCATGGATGCCTGCAGCCGCCGCTGTCCTGCTGCCATTCAGCTCCGAATCAGGCTGACCTCACCCTGCTCTGCTTCCTCCCACGTCGCCCCTGCCTCGTTGCCTGCTTGCCTCTATGCCCCTCCATGGAACCCAAGCATCGCCACCGTGCGCTGCATGCCACTGAAGCTCTCGCTGCCGTCGTGCACAACCTCTGGCCCCTCTTGTCATTGTCAAGACCCTCCAAATCAGGGAGTACCATGGCCGCCACCGAGACACTTGGATTCACCAAGATCGGCAAGTACCACGACTTACGGCACACGAACGACCACCACTCCGAACGCCAACTACCAGGACGTTGAGGACCCGCCAAGTTCATCTACGAACCGTGTTGACTACACACCCGGAGTGCGTTGAGTACCTCTACGGAAGACCCGAACGTCTACGAACCGTGTACGGTGACCGTTGCCAAGGATAGTCGAGTGAACGTCTACCCACGCCGTGTTTTTTTGACCAAGTTCGATGACGACCTTCGAAGAACTCGGATTCACCAAGTTCCACTACCGTCGCCTTCGGAAACCTCGGATGCGTCAAGTACCTCTTTAAAACGAATGTGTACCACTACCGGCGAGGACCAATTGTACCACTACTTCTACCATCGCGGAATGACTACTTCCCTCGAGAACTCGAACCGTCCCGTTTGCACGCTTTGAAGGTATAACTCGAGACGACGCCTGTGAACGTATGTTGTGTGATGTACGAGATGACCCCGTGTTTACACCATGCCCGATTTGATCCTTGCATGTTCCTTGTTTCCTTGCCACCGTCATGTGGGATACCCGGTAACCGGGATCACCCCACCATCTTTTGCACGCTCCCGCCACACTTTCTTTTGGACTGACGTCTTAATGAGTTGTTGGAACCGGAACATTGCCGTGGCACCGTTTCGTTCTCGTTGCCGTGGCACCCCTTTTCGCTTCCGCACGATGACAAATGCTTCATAATGCTCTTGTCAACTTTTAATAAAAATTGCATAAACTTGTTCATGTCATCCGCATCATGATAACAACAATTAAAATGTTTAAATCGTTGTTTGCATTAAATTGATAAATGCATATGGGGATTTACCAGATTCGTTATTTGTTATGTCCGACCCCATTTAAATTGTTTAGATGGTGTGGTTTTGTTATGCTTCACCTCTTACCATGTTTAACAACATTTAATATTGTTGGGTACATAACCGGGAGAGAACTAAATAATTGATGTGGTGTTTCGTCAATATGCAACTCTTTGCATATTGAGCTCCACTTAATTTGTTGGATTGTTTGTGCATTTTGCCATGCCATGCTTCATTAAATCGGACATGCATCATAATTGTTTGTGCATCATGCCATGCTTTTGTGGTGGTTGTTTACTATGTTGTTTTCTTCTTTCCGGTGTGCTTCTTCGGGTTGTATCCGGTAATGTTGTGTTGTGAGGATTCGTTCGACTACGTCCGTTTGTCTTCTTCATGGACTCGTTCTTCTTCCTTGCAGGATCTCAGGCAAGATGATCATACCCTCGAGATCACTTCTATCTTTGCTTTGCTAGATGCTCGCTCTTTTTCTATGCCTATGTTGTGATACCTACCACTTGCTTATCATGCCTCCTATATTGTTGAACCAAGCCTCTAACCCACCTTGTCCTAGCAAACCGTTGTTTGGCTATGTTACCGCTTTGCTCAGCCCCTCTTATAGCGTTGTTAGTTGCAGGTGAAGATTGAACTTTGTTCCTTGTTGGAACATGGATATGTTGTTCCTTGTTGGAACTTGTTTACTTGTTGGGATATCACAATATATCTTATTTAATTAATGCATGTATATACTTGGTAAAGGGTGGAAGGCTCGGCCTTATGCCTGGTGTTTTGTTCCACTCTTGCCGCCCTAGTTTCCGTCATATCGGTGTTAAGTTCCCGGATTTTGCGTTCCTTACGCAGTTGGGTTATAATGGGAACCCCTTGACACTTCGCCTTGAATAAAACTCCTCCAGCAAGGCCCAACATTGGTTTTACCATTTGCCACCTAGCCTTTTCTTTCCCTTGGGTTCTGCAGACTCAAGGGTCATCTTTATTTAAACCCCCGGGCCAGTGCTCCTCTGAGTGTTGGTCCAACCCAGAGCACCGTGCAGGGCCATCCCTTGGCAACTTGGGTTACGTCGGCTCCTGTACGCTTAGCTTATCCAGTGTGCCCTAAGAACGAGATATGTGCAGCTCCTATCGGGATTTGTCGGCACAGCGGGTGGTCTTGCTGGACTTGTTTTACCATTGTCGAGGATGTCTTGTAGAACCGGGATACCGAGTCTGATCGGAATGTCTCGGGAGGAGGTCTATTCCTTCGTTGACCGTGAGAGCTTGTCATGGGCTAAGTTGGGACACCCCTGCAGGGATTTGAACTTTCGAAAGTCGTGCCCGTGGTTATGGGCAGATGGGAATTTGTTAATGCCCGGTTGTAGAAAACCTGAAGTTGACCTTAATTAAAATACATCAACCGCGTGTGTAACCGTGATGGTCTCTTTCCGGCGGAGTCCGGGAAGTGAACACGGTGTTGGAGTTATGCTTGACGTAGGTTGTTCTAGGATCACTTCTTGATCATACTTTTATCGACCGTGCTTTGCCTTCTCTTCTCGCTCTCATTTGCGTATGTTAGCCACCATATATGCTAGTCGCTTGCTGCATCTCCACCTCATACATGTTACCTTACCCATAAGCTTAAATAGTCTTGATCGCGAGGGTGCGAGATTGCTGAGTCCCCATGGCTCACAGTTACTTCCAAAACCAGCTTGCAGGTGCCGATGATGCTATTCCAGGTGACGCAACCAAGCTCAAGGGGGAGCTCGATGGGGATCTTGTCCTTTGTGTTGTTTTCATTCTAGTCGATCAGTAGTGGAGCCCAGTTGGGGTTGATCGGGGACCTTTGTCGCATTTGGGGTTCTTCTTTTATTTTGGTTCCGTAGTTGGACCCTGATTGTATTTGGATGATGTAATGCTTTATTCATGTATTGTGTGAAGTGGCGATTGTAAGCCAACTATGTATCTCTTTCCCTTATGTATTACATGGGTTGTGTGAAGATTACCTCACTTGCGACATTGCTTTCAATGCGGTAATGCCTCTAAGTTGTGCTTCGACACGTGGGAGATATAGCCGCATCGAGGGCGTTACAATTTTGTAGGGATAGCTTTCTTTGGCCATGTTATTTTGAGAAGACATGATTACTTTATGAGTATGCTTGAAGTATTATCATTTTTATGTCAATATTAAACTGTTGTTTTGAATCTTATGGATCTGAACATTCATGCCACAGTAAATAAAATTACATGGATAAATATGTTAGGTAGCATTCCACATAAAAAAATATGTTTTAATCATTTACCTACTCGAGGACGAGTAGGAATTAAGCTTGGGGATGATTGATACGTCTCGAATGTATCTATAATTTTTGTTTGTTCCATACTATTATATTATCTATCTTGGATGTTTTATATGCATTTATATGCTATTTTATATTATTTTTGGGACTAACTTATTAATCTAGAGCCCAGTGCCAGATTCTGTTTTTTCCTTGTTTTTGAGTATTACAGAAAAGGAATATTAAACGGAGTCCAAAGAAGCTGAAAATTTACGGTGATTTTTTATGGACCAGAAGAAGCCCACGGAGCATTGGAGTGGGACCATAAGCTTCACGAGGAAGCGGCAAGGGTGGAGAGCGCGCTCCCCTGCCTTGCCGCTGCCTCATGGACACCCTAACTTGTTCTCAATGCCAAAAAATCCTATAAATACCAAAACCCCCAGAAAGAAACCTAGATCGGGAGTTCCGCCCGCTGTAGCCATGAAAAACCAATCGGGGACCATTCTGGCACCCTGCCGGAGGGGGAAACCATCACCGGTGGCCATCATCATCAACCCGGCGGTCTCCATGACGAGGAGGGAGTACTTCGCCCTCGAGGCTGACGATATGTACCAGTAGCTATGTGTTTGATCTCTCTCTCTCTCTCGTGTTCTTGATTTGGCACGATCTTGATGTACCGCGAGCTTTGTTATTGTAGTTAGATCATATGGTGTTTCTCCCCCTCTATCTTCTTGTGATGAATTGAGTTTTACCTTTAGGGTTTCACTATTATCAGATTTATACTATTATGGATTTGAGAACACCTGATGTATGTCTTGCGTGGGATACCCGTGGTGACAATGAGGTGTTCTATTGATTCACTTGATGTATGTTTTGGCGGTCAAATCGCGGATTCCCGAGGTGCCATTGGGGTAATCTATGCATCGGGGTTGATGCACGTTTTTGTCCTTGTTTCTGTCGTAGAAATCTCGGGGCACTCTTTGAGGTTCTATGTGTTGGATTGAATATTATGAATCTGTAGTTGTCTAATGCATACTGTATAATTGACCCACGGATACTTGTGGTGATATTGGAGTATCTAGGTGACATTAGGGTTTATTGATGTGTATCATATGGTGTTATTTTACTATGAACTCTAGGGCTCTTTATGACACTTATAGGAATTTCTCATTGGATTGATCGAAAAGAATAACTTTGAGGTGGTTTTGTACCCTACAAGCAATTTCATCTTATATTCTCCACGATAGGAACTTTGGAGTGACTTTTCTCGCACGTTGAGGGATTGCGATATGATCTAATTATGTTATCGTTGTTGAGGGAACTTGCACTAGTGAAAGTACGAACCCTAGGCCTTGTTTCCAAGCATTGCAATACCGTTTTTGCTCACTTTTATCACTAGTTACCATGCTGTTTTTATATTTTCATATTACAAAAACCTATATCTACCATCCATATTACACTTGTATCACCATCTCTTCACCGAACTAGTGCACCTATACAATTTACCATTGTATTGGCTGTGTTGCGGACACAAGAGACTCTTTGTTATTTGGTTGCATGGTTGTTTGAGAGAGACCATTTTCATCCTACGCCTCCCACGGATTAATAAATCTTAGGTCATCCACTTGAGGGAAATTTGCTACTATCCTACAAGACTCTACGCTTGGAAGCCCAATATGAGTCTACAACGAGAAGGTTGCTTACTAGACATCAAGTCCGGATCAACCCTGTACATCCCCTAAACATGTTCGGTTTCCATTTGGACTTCCGTAACCTATTTATCTTGACCGTCCAATCTGAATCGGAGGATCCAAACCTAGTCCTACTTCCTATATATATTACATCGCATACCTAATTTAGAAAAGCCTAGAAAACCTCCCCTTGTCCCATCCCTCTTGTCTCCGACGCCGCCACCCACTCACCATCTCCATAAGGATCCTCCCAGATCCATCCACTCCACTTAGCCAACCCGAACACCTCCCTCATTCTCAGCACCGGGCCAACCTCCTCCTCCCCTCGATCCACCCAATCCCGCAACAACCTCCTAGCTTCTCCTCTTCTTCTACCATGCTCATGGCGCCCGAGCACCCCAGCGCCAGCAGCTAGCAGTCCAACCCCACGCCCAAGTCCTCGTGCCCGTGCGCCTTCTCCACGAGACAGGAGTCCCTTGTGCTCGGGCGTCTCCATTGACCCTGCCGTCGGCTGGCGACCTCGTTAGCCGGAGCTCACCTTTGCTGACCAGCACCAGCAACAACCAGCGCAGCCCCAACTGTGCCTTCCCCTTCCTTTCATTTCCCTTCTCCTTCCTTTCGTCTTCTCCTGGTTTCTCTCTCTCACAGCTCCCTCTAGAGGAACGTCTGACGGCCGCCTCAAGCCCAGCGCTGCCAAGCACCTCCTGGGACCAGATCCAGTCCGCCGCGCAGCCTCCATTGATTCCCGGCCGCCCCATGACCCCATGTCCCTGCCGACCCCGCCGAAGATCCGCCGCTGCCGCTTTCTTCGTTGGCATCGACCATGAGCTCTGCGACTAGTCTAGACCCTGCACACCGACCCTACATTGACTCGAGCTATGCCACGCGTGACTTGCTGCTCGAGCCGGCCCATCTCGTGCCAAGTCTGCCACCGTCTCCTGCCTCGCCGTCTAGTCCTCGCGCCGACGGCCATGGAAACGCCTCCACTGCACCCGGCATCCTCGTATCTGTTGAGCGAGATGCGCCCGCATTGACCGCGACCACTCCTAGCACCTGGCCCGCGCCCCTTCGCCAGATCAAGCGGCCCAGCTCCGTGCCGCTGGTGGGCTGCTCCACCGACAGGCCGTGAGGTCCAATGTAAGAAGCTCCCCCAACCCCTCTAGTTTTGGCACGTATGTTTTTTAGGTTCCGCGAATTTGCCAATTATCCATAGAAAGCCAGTTAAAAGAGAAACCCTCAAACATCATGCATCTAATAACTTCATAACCATGCATCGGATTAAAACAAACTATATATGTAAAATGCTTAGAATTTCATCTAGTTTCATCATATGCTGCTTTCATCCATGTTTAAATTGATGTTTGCATTTAATTTGCGTAAATGTTATGTTAAAATGGTCTATTTCATAACTAAATAACTGTAGATCTGAATTAAATAAACTTTATATGTAAATCGGGTGAAAAAAATGCATAGTTTAACATGGTGCACTTACTTTGCATGTTTACCAACAATAAAATATGGTTTAGGTCAGAATAGTATCAAATTTGAAATACGCATATGGGGATTTTATGAATTGTTGTTTGTTGTTTCTGACCTCATTTAAACTTGCCTATATAGGTAGTTTGTATATGCTCCACCTCTTGCCATGTTAACCAACATTTAATCTTGTGTTGTACATGAATGGGAGAGAACTAAATAATTTGAATGTGATGTTTCATAAATATGCAACTCGTTGCATATTGACTGCACTTAATTTGTAGTATTGTTTGTTACACTTTGGCATGCCATGACTCATTAAACCAAACATGCATCATACTTGATTCTGCATCATGCAATGTTTATGCTTGTTTGTTTACTATGTTGTTTGCTTCTTTTCGGTTGTGCTTCTTCTCAATAGTTCCGGTTATGTTGCGATTGTGAGGATTCGTTCGACTACGTTGGTTAGTCTACATCATGGACTCGTTCTTCTTCCTAGCAGGATTTCAGGCAAGATGATCATTATCCTGGATACCACTACTATCTTTGCTTTGCTAGTTGTCTCGATGATATCGCTATGTCACGCTACCTACCACTTGTTTATCAAGCCTCCCAAATTGCCATGATAAGCCTCTAACCTTTCCACAATCCCAGGAAACCGTTGTTTGGTCATGTTATCGCTTTGCTTAGCCCCTCTTATAGTGTTGCTAGTTGCAGGAGCAATGTAGGTTCTTCAATGTTGGGACATGGATATCACAGTATCTCTTATTTAATTAATGCATCTATATACCTGGCAAAGGGTGGAAGGTTCGGCCTTTTCTGGGTGTTTTGTTCTACTCTTGCCGCCCTAGTTTCCGTCATACCGGTGTTATGTTACTTGATTTTACGTTCCTAGCATAGTTGGGGTTTAGGGCCCCCCTTGATAGTTCACTTTGAATAAAACTCTTCCTGCAAGGCCCAACTTTGGTTTTACCATTAGCCTAATAACAACTAAAACTTTTTTTAATCTTTTCGAGAGCCGTGCTCGTGGTTATGTGGCATATTGGAAATTTATAATATCCGGTTGTAGAGAACTTGGCACCAGATCCGAAATAAAATGCACCAACCGCATGCGTAACTGTGGCCATCTCTTTTGGAGTGAGTTTGAGAAGAGCACACTATGGGGTTATGTTTGACTCGTAAGTAGTTCATCACTTCTTGATTGTTACTAGTTTGCGACTGTTATGCATAGCCTACTCGTCTTACTCTTGTACTCATAAATTAGCCATCATACAATGCTTCGTGCTTGCAGCAACCTCACCCCTTAACCATTCCATACCCATTAAGCTTTGCAAGTCTTGATACCCATGGTAATGGGATTGCTGAGTCCTCGTGGCTCACAGGTTACTACAACAGGTGCAGATACAGGTATAGCGAAGCTTTGACGTGAGTGCGATGCTTACTTGTTTCGAGTTCTTCTTCTCCGATCAAGGGATTGGTACCGGATCGGGAGCCTGGGATTAGTAGGGTGGATATCGTTCTTGTTTTTCGTTTGATTTCATCCATAGTCGGACCCTGCTCTTTTGTATGATTATTGCTATGTATTGATTTATCGATGTATTCATATTGTAGCTTGTGGCGGGTGTAAGCCTTTATCTGATATTCTCATCTATTTGATACATGGTATGTTGTAATGATATCCACCTTGCTATGCGCTCGAAATGCGCTTGTGCCCCAATCATGAAATCATCACATGATTGGGATAGAACCGCGTCTTGGGCGTTACAGTTGATCCCCCTCTCTCTCGTGCATCCCCAGACAACCCCACTCTCTCTTCGGTGCCCTCCTTGCACGCCCATGGCTAAAGCCTTGCCGCCAGCTTCCAGCCAAATTCGCACCACCAGGGCCCCCTTCGCTCTAGAGAATCACCAGCGCCACTGCCAATCACCCCATGCTCCATTCCACCCTCCAATGGCCACAGGACCGAGCCCCCAACCACCGTCGGCGTCCTCCACCCGGCCCAATGATGTGTTTGGCCTCAGTGTTCTCCAGGGCTCGAAGATCTCCTATGCGAAAATGGCTCACCACCCTGAGCTCGTGGGTGGCCGGAGAGTCGCCAGGGGCGGGCCGAGTCACAGAGGAAAACGCTGGCAAGCCTCGGCCCTGCCTCCGCTGGCTCGCCTCTATTCGAGCAGGAGGAGGGAGATGAGGCTGCCAGGAGGGGCTCACTTGTAAACGACCCGGTGTCTGGGCCCGCGCATAAGTGGAGACGGCTTCTCCATCCCGCACCTCCCTGCAGCAAAGACGCCCAGCCTGAATACGCTTTCGGCATCACCGCTGTCGCCCAGGCGGCCATGCAGGTGGGCCCGCCCACTAACTATCTGTTGCCACGTGTGCAGGATAAGGGTAAAGCCTTATTTTCTTTTCTTTTCGAGATAACTTATAAAATCCATAGTTTAATCATCCTAACCCCAAATTTGGTGATTCAAATTTCTAGTGACTCGATAAATAATGTCGTACCTCATGTTGTACCTAGTAAATTTTTCCAAAACACTTTCCTTCACACTTATTTAGTAAATCACATTTTCATAGTTTTATGCTGAACTTTAGAAAATCACAGAGAGCCCATTTTTAGCCAAATGCCATGATTGAAATTCCTAGATACTTCTAAGTTCATAACTTAGTCTTTGAACAATTTTCCAAATACCTTCTATGCCACATCAAATATTTGTCCATTTCTTCATGTATAGCCAACTTTGCAAATCCCTAGTAAAATCATTACAACTCCAAATCCAGTGAAACCAACTCATAGATGCTTATAAAATTGTCCTTTATTAAATGGGTGCCCTTTCTCATTTTTCAAAATGTTGTTTCTGTAGACTCCTTGCAGATCCATTAAATCCCTGGATTCCAACCTACTGAAATGTTCACAAATCCTCATTGATCCAAATCTAGTGAAACCACTTTGGGTATCATATAACCAGAGATATCCTAGAAAAGTAAAATCACCATTTTAGAGCTCTTTTATTTTTGCCTTGTTGTATTGCTTATTGTGATTGTTTCCAATGTTAGTTGACAAAGTAGACGGAATACTCAGAGATGGACTAGAACGATTGAGACCTTGCGGAGCCAGGCAAGCAGCCCCTTGACCATGTTTATGAAACCCTTTTTATGCATGACATATATAACTTTGTTATTGTTGCATCGGAATCATGATGAAAGTGTAACGACTTTGGTGGGTTGCCTCGTTTCTTTCCTTGTTGATACTTGCATGGTGCATGACCCTACCTTCCTATGAGGGTTATGCAGGTGGGAGTAGATAGGATGCTAAAGTAGTTGCTACGCAGATGGGACGGGTATATGCATAGTGATGGAGACAAAAGTATTTTCAGAGACTTTTCAAAAACCCCGTTGGGTGCCACTAATGCCCAAGGGAGATGTCGATCTAGGTAACCTCTTGATAAATAAGTGGTGTACCGAGGCAAGTAGTGTGTTGTTTATCAAAAAGGATTTGTTTAAGTTGCGACCGTTACTCCAACCTTACATGCGCAACCACACTACCCTTACACTACCGCAGGATGGTCCAAACGGGACAGTCAAATCAGATACCCTTCGACATCTCAAACGGTGGTGTAAAAACTCTGTCAAAAAAGGTGCAAAATGTTTGCGATGACGGATGCATCAAACACGGTTCAGATTTTAGTTGTGTGCGTGATGCAGGGCATACAGTTCAGTTCAATTAACTATTTTCGATGAGGAGGAACAAAAGAAACAAGCAGCTAGATGAAGGTGTGTGCGGTATATAGCATACGGTTCACTAGGTGAACTGTGTGTGATTAGGCAACACAATGGAAATGGTTCAACTAAACAAGATGTGTGTGATACGCGGCAAATAGGTCCGTAATCAGAAATGTGTGTGAAGACCAATAATAACACAGACAATTTTTGCTAATAAGCTGTGTGATTTGCTCTGTCTACAGCAGTATAACATGTATATATATAGCTGAAATAAACATCCAATTACATAAGTGACTGTACAGATCATTCACAATTGGATGCATTCTGAAGTAGGATAAACGATCGTCTAGTCATCTACTTCTTGTGACGCTCCCGCCACTACTCTGTGGCTTGATCCCTCGTCCTGGGCAGGAAGAAGACAGTTCCTCATGTCAACGATCCGCCTGTACATCTCGTAGCTTCTGTACGCATCCATGGCCGCGTACTTAACATGTTGTTCATCCAGTCTCCCATGCCTCACTTTTTTCCAGGCGTTCTTGTCCTTATTGCTCTCATTCTTCATCTTCATTTAGTAGGGGTCGATGATGGCTGAGGCAAGGTCAACCAGGGAGTTCTGTTTGTTTTTGTCGCTGCCCCGGACCTTGTAGTGGCGCTGGATGTTAACAAGATTCGGGCATTTCAAGCCTGAAACCTTGAGCGCTTTTATATCGTTGGTGGTGTCCATCGTAACGAAACTGTAGTCGGAGCTATTCATAAACCTGGAGAAACACACGCAAGGCGTTGTCGCCAGGTGGTAGCGGTAGACGAGGACGTCATGTTGCACGCACAACTGGGCAACGGCAACCTTCTGTTCGTTCCCGGCACTACTCATGGTGTACTCGAGGTCGAAGCTGACCACTTGGTAGTTATCCTCGGCAAGGAACTTCTCCATAGTTTGGATGGAGCCCTTCACCGAGACCAGATCATTCGTGTACACCACAGAGAGAGCCTTCCCCCTCACGTGGGTGTCCACGACATTTTGCGTGGTGAACTACCTCCCGTTGTCATCGTCGGCCGCTGGGAGCACCATTGGAGCCACAGGAAGCGCCTTTGGAACTGCTGGATGTCCTCTCTTTATGTGTCCTCGTGGGTGTGCTTATTGTGTCGTGTGAGACGAGATATGAAGGTAAATGGCAGCATGAATAAAAGGGGGCCGGGCGGCCTAGATTCTCTGCGCGTCCGCATGTCAGTTTTTGCAGCGGGTAACAACATTGTCGCGCCACGGCCGGCGCAACCGCATGCACATGAACGTGCGTGATCATGCACCAGCCCCAGACACTGGCAGCGCACATGGAGGGATAAGGGAAGAGCACCCAGAGGGGCAAGAGAGCAGAGCGAGCGTGGCGGGACGCGAGCAGAGGGTGCCGTGGCCACCTCCACTTCAAGCAACCACACGCATAGAGAAGTGGAACACACAGGAAATGGTCGCCTACAAGCTGGCCGACAGTTGTGTTGCTGCATAGAGAGTGGTCGTGTGCTACTACCTCCATCTTGGTCATACTTTGCCATCAAATTTAACCAGCAAAATGTTAATGCATGTTATAAAAATTATATAATTGGAAACTATGTTCAAATACGTATCCAACTATATAATCTTTGGCGACATGCATTCCTATTTTATCAGGTAAATACTACTTATAAACCAAGACAGGGGTATAGTAGGTAATTAACTGGCAAACATTTTTTTATTAATGGTATGTGTACGTGGCCTTTTGTCCTCCTCTCGCACGGCTTGTCACCCCGCTTCCACAAACGGCTTACAGCACAAGCTTGCGCAGTGCGCCGGGGTGTTCTTTTGGCCAAGCGATGGCGCCAATGAATCGTCGGTGAGCCCATTCCCGCGCAACCTCACAGGTTCCCGCGCAAGGTTCCCGCTTGACTCGGTGAAATCCCCCAAAATCCCAATGCTTACCGGCTTGCTATAAAAACCCTTATGGCCGGCGAGTCCTGCGTCGCATTTCCCGTCCCTCCCTGTAGCTTATCTCGTCTACTTCTCCCACAATCACCAATGGCACCGGTCCATCATCATCGCTCAGCGACTCCGCCATCAACAGAGGAAAGCTCCAGCTGAGAGGCTATACCGCGACGGCGGTGCAGTCCCCATCATAGTGTAGTGCACGTGGCGTCCCTGTTGGGTGTGCGCGGAACACCCACCACACGCTCCGCCGCCATTGCCCGTCGACAGATGTTGCCGGCCGCCATTGCCGCCTCACCATCGCCGAAAGCCATGGCCATTGCCCGCCCCACCATCGCGGCCCGAAGGAGGGAGTTGGCCATCGTGGCCGCCAGCCCACCATCGACCGCCATGGTCATCACCCGCTCCGCCACCGCCGCCCTAAGGCGGGAGGCAGAGGTGGATGCTTGCACGTGCGTCAGCGACCTTGCGCGCTACACCGAGTTCCTGGGGGAGGAGGAGGAGCGCCTCGTCAAGCATGTAAAGAGCCTTACCGCGGCTGTGGCCGTGGCACACGCCGCCTCAGAGGTGAGGAATCAAGAGATCTACGAGGAGAACCACCGCTTCGAGAGTGGTCGTCTGGAGCGGCAGAGGGCGTTCGAGGTGAGCGTCATTGAAGGTGTAGCAGCGGCAGGCACCGTATTGCAGTTCTCCATCTTGCCGGTAGGCTCCTCCTCCTCTGCCTCTTATTGAGCATGCTCGGTACAGGAGAGGCTGCTGGAAGTAGTACAAAGCCCCTTCGTAGTAGTAGTATTTAGGGGCTATTTTGCTTAGTTCATCTGACTATAGATGTGGTGGAACTGTACAACGTACTTAAAATTAGCTAGTATATAAAGTAGAACTAGCTATTTCAGTACGTGGTTGGCAACAATTGGTGAAAAGTTTGGTCGATTAAGCTGTCGAGTTGAACTGTTTGTATGAAGAACGACTACTTAATCTATGAATGAAATCTATGCTTAAATACTCAATTTTAGTTGCAAAAATTAGATATTGCTAGTGATTTTTAGCTTCATATTTTGACAAATCGCAGTGTTACAAGGTCGACAAATGGCAATGTTACTAGATCAACAAATGTCAATCTTTCTAGTTTGACAAATGGCAACATACCCAATATGACAGATGCAAATCTTACCAAACTATTTGTAAGTGGTTGCACACGGATCATCGAAAATAACCGTTTCCGTTGAAGAGATGCACAAATCCTTATCTCACTTTGCATACGGGTGTTCTATCTAAAACATTTTCGATCAAGAGTTGCACAAATCCTGCTCGGCACATTTTCCCTTGGCATCCTGGGGAAGCTGTCATTTTGCATATGGGTGTTCTAACAAAAACGTGTGCGATGAGTGTTATATATTTAAAAACCATTGAATTTTTTTGAAATAAAATCGTTTGACAAGTCTGTGCATGAAGACAGAAAAATGCAAGTTCGCTCAAACCATATCCTTCATTCGGTCATACTGTGAATTTATATTCATATGATCGAGATACAATATTGAAACCAAGAAAAAAACTATTTCCAGCGGAGGCGGAGGCGGCGTGCCGCGCCGACGTTGTCGTTATCATCCTCCGGGACGCCGTTGTTGAAGTCTTCAATGCAGCACAGAATGTTCTTCACTTGTAAATCAAACATCATGTTGTCGCGCGATCGATGGGCGGGCGCGGGAGGATGGCAGCCGGCCGCGCTGAGAGGTAGCGCTCGACGGCGGCGTCCCATGCCGCTGCGGGGGGCGTGCGCACGGGCACGGGCGCGGAGAGTGCAGCCAAATGCACGGGGACCGGTGCCACAGTGGGTGGAGGGGCGCGCATGGCCACGGGCACGGGCGCTGGCACTGCCATGTACACGAGCTCGCGTGGGTCAGTGGAGACCTCGCTGACGCCCGTGGCTTCCAGCTTTGCGATAGTGCTCGGCGACCAGCCCGTCAATGCTACAGGGATGGTCGTTGGCGCGGGTGCGGGGATGGGAGCTGGGACGGGAGTGTGAGAATCAACCGCCACGGACAGCTTGTTCTGGGCCATGTCTATGAGGCCCCGTTCCTCCTTATTTTCTATCTCCTCCGTCTCGGAGTCGACTTCACCAAACTTGAAGACTAGTGGCAAATGATCCTTCTACGCCTTGGTGGTGGTGGAGGTCTGCGGGAGGGAGGGGAATGGGAGGTGAACAGTAAGGCCGCCCGTATTAAGCAGCGGCTCAGGCTCCATTAGTGGAGAGGAAGGCATGCAGCCATGGAAGTCAAAGGGCTCGCTTCCTAGTGAGCCTGCGCAGCATACAGCTCGCATGCTTCCCAGTGAGCCAGTGCATTGGAGGACAGCTGGCACGCCTCTTGGTTAGCCTACGCACCAGACTACGCTTACACGCCTGCCGTTCAGTCAGGCAGTTATCCACATGGCACCTCCTACATCCATTAAAACATAGACATGTGGCATCACGTGAATGGTTAACATAACGCACATGATTTGAATTATACAAACATTTGCGATGTTAGAGTGGCAGCTATTTGTTTCAAAATGCCTTTGTTGGCTGTTATTCGAGTGCGCCTTCTCTCAAAATGGACACGAAAAATACCACAACATGTCGGGTGTCATTCCATGATAGCATGCCAAGTTTCATGAATTTCACACGAGTTTTGGATTTGCTAGAATTTAAAAACAAAGTATCTCAACGTTTTGCTGGCAACTAATCGTGACCTGGTGTTTGAAATTCATTCCCATTTCTTGCATGGGACCTAAGCATGCACCCAATGACAAAGATTTGATTTTTCAACCAATTTATATGCATTGGAGCATGTGCATGTAGTTCAAATTTGAATTATGCACATAAAATGCCTAGAAACCCCAGTTAATGTATAAATATGTCCAAACGAACCCTGAAAAATTCCAATATTTCACACAACACCCTTATTGTTCTATGTCGACACTAGAAAATTTGTGAAAGCAATAAGAGGCAGCGGATATCGTTTCGTCCCCAAAGGTGCCACGTTCCCTACCGAAACCATCAGGCTTGTTGTGAGAAGCCCTAGTTTGTGAGAAACTTATACCCAAACCTGCCCCAAATGGGACAAAAAAATTTACGATGGCATGTTGATGCCGCTCCACGAAAGCATATGAAGTTTCATGAATTTTAGAAGAGTTTTGGATTTACTAGAATTTAAAAACCAGGTATCTCAATGTTTGCGGCTGAGTGACGGTGGCAGGGTGTTTGACATTCATTCCCATTTCTTGCAAGTGACCTAAGCATGCAACCAAGGACAGAGATTTGAATTTTCAACCAATATATATGCATTAGAGCATGTGCATGTAGTTCAAATTTGAATTATGCACATAGATGCATTGAAAACTCAATTAATGCATAAAAATGTCCAAACAAACCCCGAAAAATCCCAAAAATTGACACAACAGTCCACTCGTTCTATGTTGACACGAGAATTTTTTTGAAAGCAATAAGAGGTAATGGATATTGTTTCGTCGCCATTGGTGGGATGTTCCCTACTGAAACCATCATGCTTGTTGTGAGAAGCTCTAGTTTGTGAGAAGCATATACCCGAACCTGCCCCAAATGGGACAAAATTTTTACCATGACATGTTGATGCCGCTCCATGATAGCATGCGAAGTTTCATGAATTTCAGACTAGTTTTAGATTTACTAGAATTTAAAAACCAGGTATCTCAATGTTTGCGGCTGAGTGACGGTGGCAGGGTGTTTGACATTCATTCCTATTTCTTGCATGGGACCTAAGCATGCAACAAAGGACACAACTTTGAATTTTCAACTAATTTATATGCATTAGAGCATGTGCATGCAGTTCAAATTTGAAGTATGCACATAAATGCATTGAAAACTCGATTAATGCATACAAATGTCCGAATGAACCCCAAAAATCCCAATGATTGACACAACACTCATGTTGTTCTATGTTGACACGAGAAATTTTTTGAAAGCAATAAGAGGCAATGGATATGTTTTGTCCCCAAAGGTGGAACATTGCCTACCGAAACCATCAGGCTTGTTGTGAGAAGCTTTGGTTTGTGAGAAGCATATCCCAAAACCTTCCCCAAATGGGACAAAAAATTTACCACGGCAAGTTGATGCTGCTCCATGATAGCATGCCAAGTTTCATGAATTTCAAACGAGTATGGATTTACTAGAATTTAGAAACCAGGTATCTCAGTGTTTGCGGCCGAGTGACGGTGGCAGGGTGTTTGACATTCATTCCCATTTCTTCCATGGGACTTAAGCATGAAACTAAGGACACATTTCCAAATTTTCAACTAATTTATATGCATTAGAGCATGTTCCTGTAGTACAAATTTGAATTATGCACATGAATGCATAGAAAACTCAGTCAATGTATAAAAATGTCCAAGAAAATCCTGAAAAATCCCAAAAATTGACACAACACTCATGTTGTTATATGTTGACACGAGAAATGTTTTGAAAGGAAGAAGAGGCAAAAAATATCGTTTCGTGCCCAAGGTGGCACGTACCCTGCCGAAACCATCAGGCTTCTTGTGAGAGAAGCTCTGGTTTGCGACAAGCTTATACCCATAGCTGCCCCAAATGGGACAATATTTTTACCACGGCATGTTGCTGCCCTTCCATGATATCATGTCAAGTTTCATGAATTTTAGACAAGTTTTCGATATACTAGAATTTTAAAACCATGTATCTCAATGTTAGCGGCCGAGCGACAGTGTCAAGGTGTTTGACATTCGTTCTCATTTCTTGCATGTGACCTAATCTTGCAACCAAGGATAAACATTTGATTTTGCAACCTGTTTTTATGGACTGGAGCACGTGCATGTAGTTCAATTTTGAATTATGCACATAAATGCCTAGAAAACTCAATTAACGTATAAAAATGTCCAAACGATCCCCAATAAATCCAAAATTTAACACAACACTCCTATTGTTCTATGTTGACACTAGGAAAAATTGAAACGAAGAAAAGGTGACGAATATCATTTTGTCCACAAAGGTGACACGTTTCCCTAACAGAAGCATGACGCTTCTTGTGAGAAGCTCTGGTTTGTGAGAAGCTCTGGTTTGTGAGAAGCTTATACCACAACCTGCCGCAAATGGGACAATATTTTTTACCCCAACATGTTGATGCCATTCCAAGATAGGATGCCAAGGTTCATGAATTTCAGACGGGTTTTGGATTTACTAGAATTGCAAAAGCAAGTTCCTCAACATTTGCTGGAGAGCCACGGTGCCGTGCTGTTTGAAATTCATCCCCATTTCTTGCATGGGACATAAGCATAAACCCATGGACACATATATGATTTTACAACCCATGTTGGTGCACCGGAGCATGTGCATGTGCTTTAATTTTGAGTTGTGCACCTGAAATGGCTAGAAAACCAATTTAATGTATAAACTTTCCAAACGAACCCTGAATAATTCCTATTTTTTACGACACACATATAGTTGCATGTTCACTGCAGATAAAAGGTCTAGAAATTCAAACACCGTCCATTGCCGTTGTGACACCATTATGTAATTCAAATCAAGATGAAAAATAAAGTAGATCCCACATAGTTTATTATCACCAACCGTGTGAGATGCATCACAAAATATCCCGGAGCACCATTGGTGTATAGTACACCTATGGCTTATGCAAAAAGGTGCATCGGCTACAGTCCACAATCGGCGTGTCAAGGATGCTAGCTCCCGCCCCAAATATCATTTCACGGTTCGATCGTCGCCGGTGAAAGATGAGGATGTGGACCCGCATCGTGAGGGCAACTTCGGCGGCCCACTTCGGCGAGAGAGTGACCGCAGCCGCCATGCACGTGCTAACAAGGTGCATGAGCGCAGCCGCAATCTACGACCGGGCGGCCAAGGCAGCCCAAACCACCGTTGTTGCTTCTCAGGTGGCGGCAGCAACATCTACCTTGGGGATAGCAACTGGCAAGAGCGGCGCAGCAGCTGTCCGTTCCGCAGCAGCGGCCTTAGCCCCGATGGAGGCCGTCCACGACCATGTCGAGGCTGCCCACGCCCAGCTCGTGGTGGTCACAACACAAGTCGAACGAAGCTTCTCAGACAACGGCCGGCAACCCACGGCCGAAGCGTTGGCAATCGCCGAGAGCATTCGAGCAGCCATCCGTTCCTCCGCTGCATACCTTGCGATGACAGAGCCCGTCCAAGCCCAGATTGCAACCACCCAAACCCATCTCTTGGCGTCCTTTTCCAAAGAGATGGCGGATGTGGATGGCGAGATGCTTGCCGAGTATGGTGTAATGGATGCCATGGAGCCCCTTCCCCAGGAGACCATCGGGCGCAAGCTGGACATGGAGGAGGCGGCGGAGATCGATGAGCACCAGCCGTAGTAGTACTCCTTGTTTTGTTTAATTAAGAGCGCCGATCTTTAATTTGTTAGAGTAATGTTTAGGCCAACTAGCTCTGTTTAATTGCTGAACTTGCTCAATTAAGAAGTTTGGGTGTGCTATGTACCCAAATTGTGCAATGACGTGGATGATCACTGTAACCAAGGATATTGGAACCAAAATTTTTGACTTTCAAACTCATCACACATGGGTTAAGCTATCTAAATCGTTTGTGATGCTCACATATCGAACAGTTCTGAATAAGGGACTGTGTCTGATGACACTTTGTGCGCTAGTTTTTTCGCTGAACCGATTCAAAATTTTTGGCTTTCGTGGAAATATCTACCTCCCCGCGCCCCCTTACCAAAAGCCACATTTCCCCTGTTTCCGCCTTCCTTTCCAAGTTGAAACCTTCACTCCTTTCTTGCAGTGCCGCCTCCACGCCGGTGACCCTCCTTCACGCTGCTCGGCCTCCTCTATCCAGGCAGGTAATCCACACTCGACCCCGATCCTCCTCCTCCTTTCACATCCTACTTGCCCCGACCGCCGGCGTGACACCTTCCACCCAAATTACTGACCCCTGCATCAAATAAGCATCACCCAAAGCCATGGTGCATGTAGTATAGCTAGGAGATCCAGGAGCATTTGGCAGCAGAGAAGGAAATCACGGCCGCACGCGCGGATGAGTTCGCCATTTGCTAGGTACGCCGGTTAAGCATGCTCGGTTTACCCGTTGTGTGTGCTGCTCCTGCCTTTCCTTAACAAATTCTAGTGAATTGTTCTATCTAATTTTACCATGCAATCTATTGCTCTAGTGTATATGTTCTATATGTCATGTAGTGTGGTGCTCACTTATTAACTATTTGGTTAATTAGTTGTCATCTTCAATTAACTGTTTGGTTCAATTTTGCAAATGTGATGTTCAATTCTTTAGGATGCAATTTTGTATTGTCTTCCACGTGAGAAATAAATCGAAATTATCTTTACAAAATACATGAGAAACGAATACAATTTCTATATTTCCAACTTGTCAAGCATGCTTGGTTTGGTTATACATTGTGCAATGTGGTGCTCAGTTAACGTTTGGTTCATTTGTGTTGTGGTGTGTACTTAACTGTTTGGTTCAATTCTGCAATGCGATGTTCAATAGTTGTGGGTGCATTCTATTATTGTATACCATGTGAGAAGTAAATCGAATTTGGCTATACTAAATGCATGAGAAGCAAATACAATTGCTATATTTCCAAGTTGTTAAGCATGCTTGGTTTGGTTAACTATCTGATTTTTATTAGGATTATGTTATATTGTGCAATGTGGTGCTCAGTTAATTAACGTTTGGTTCATTTGTTGTGGTGCTTAGTTAACTGTTTGGTTCAATTCTGTAATGCGATGTTGTCGGATTTCGGGTTCCAGCAGACCCTTGAGGTTCGAACACTGGGTTGCACGCGGAGATCTCTCCCCTACCGATCTACGTCCAATATCCTCGCGTAATCTAAGCTGGAAAACAACGAACAACACAAGGGACACGAGGTTTATACTGGTTCGGGCCACCATTGTGGTGTAATACCCTACTCCAGTGTGTGGTGTGGTGGATTGCCTCAGGGGCTGATGATGAATAGTACAAGGGAAGAACAGCCTCGCGAGAGGTGTTCTTGAGCTGGTGGGATGAACTGCTTGAGTCAGTTCAGTCGCCTCTCTCTGCTATGGCTCCACCAGATCTCTAGCTGCGTAGGTGTGTCCCTCTCTTCCCCTTCTCCACTCTGTGGTGGCTAGCTCTATTTATAGAGGCCCTCGGCCTCTCCCAAAATAATGAGTGGGAAGGGCGCCAACAATTGGTCATTTTGAAGGGGAACATCTAGTACAAGTTATCCTGACGAAAGGTGGTCTTCGGCTGCCAAAAACACTGGTGATGACGCTGTCTTGGGCTCCACGGTGACCTCCATCCTGCCGCTCTGCTGGTCTTGGTCTCGTTGCACCGGAATGGCATCCTTTGCCCGATGCCTTGGCCTGTGCTTGCCCCCTTTGCACCAAAGGGGAAACAAGGACACTACGCAGGCCGGCGCCCGCCTGGTCTCGATCGTCATGGCTTGCGTAACACGCGCCTCGCGAGGTACCCCTTCCTTGATCTCTCCGCCTCCTCATGAGCCTGCCTGATGAGGCTGCCTCTGAGGGAGCTTTCTGTCGTCCGCCCCGCGAGGCTTGGCCCCTCGCGAGGGTCTTGAGCTTGAGCTGATGAAGATGGGCCGCGCTGGGCCCCCACTTGAGCCACGCTACAGGCCGCAGGCAGGCAAGTCTAGGGACCACCATTCCTAGAACGCCGACAGTAGCCCCCGGGCCCAAGGCAAGCCCGGGCTTGGCCTAGTAGGGAAGCGAAGGGGCAAGCGCGAAGCACCATGGGGCCCAATAGCCTGCGGCCTTGGGCGCCGCGTGGCGATTGACTGGACGTGGGCGCCTGCGTTTCCCCAGGACGCCTCGACAACCACACGACTTGACAAGTCCCTGCATACAGAGAAACCGGTCATGATTACCTGTGATCGTGGTGCTCGGCGGTTGGCCTCCTCCGGCTATAAGTACGGGGCTGCGCGAGCCCCTTCAGTCCATCCCTTCCTACTTCTCCTTTCCTTCTTCTTCCTCGTTCTTGCTCCTCCTTTCACCAATGGCACCAATCTGCCGGTTTTCTGCAGAAGAGAAGGGAAAGGCCCCCCGAGAGGGTCCTGACCCACTTCCACCGAAGAAGCGGCTGGTCCTCTGCCACCGAGATGAGGGTGCTCGGCAGGAGGCACCGAGGCCCTGGTATGAGCGGCCGCCGCCTGGGTTTCCTCTACCGTTGTATGCCCGCGTCGTCGGTCCTGGGGGAGAAGGTGTCGAGCGACATCGACGATGCCGCCGTCGATGCCGGCGAGTCACGGTGGTGCTCGTCGTTCCTCCTGGAGTCCACGCCGAGCGCTCCTCTCACGAGCTCATGCTCCACGCCGCCATGCCTCCAAGCTCTTGGATCCACCTTCCTCTTTCCTTCGCTTTCGAGATGCCGCCGAGCGGGGCTCTGGAGCTCTGGCTGCAGCACGCTGACTGCAGTACCCTTGCGACCAGAGCGGAGGTCGCGTTCGTCGCTCCGGGCAAGGTCTTCATGACTCGGGGCTGGGGCGAAATCGCCCAGGTCTGCCGGACGGTAGGCGCACTCGTAATTCATCTTGAATACGACGGCGCCTCCCTGATGTTCTTCAAGGTCTTCGATGCTGAAGGACGCCGGCTGGAGTGCTGCCCCAGGGAGAGCGGCAGGTGCAACAAACTGGCGAGGACCTGGCCCGCCCATCAGCCCTCCAGCAGCTCCTCAGGAAGCAGTGGAGGAGCTGGGGAATCCAGCGGCTCCCCCAAGCTCCTCGCGACTCCGGAGACGAGCGACGACAGCTACGAGCCCCCGAGCTCGCGCCGTACTCGGAGCGGGGCAGCTGCGTCCGGCCTCCGACGCCACTGATCTGGATGGGGTTGGCGCCGACGTTGGGCAGCCCGTTGTTGATGATGGCGTCCCTTGCGGAGGTGCGGGCGATTAGCGTTCCTTAGGATTTGTACTCTTGTTCCTTGCGAGGAATCGGAGCAACACCCCGTGGGTGTATGTAAGGCGCCTGCCATGTCTTTTGTGAACATTATATCTTAATATGAATCAATGTGAGGTGCTTGTCCTATCTCGACTCGGCTCCCCCTTTCTATCCTCACGAGGACTTGGCGCTCTACGCTGACATGTCCCAGTCCCCAGGCAGGCCGTCGCTGGTATGCCAGGTCGCGATGTCGTGGTCAAGACCAAGAGGTGACCGGCCCGAGGTCCGGAAAGAGCCCCCGAGTCGCGATGCTTGGGAGGTCCCCTTTAGAGCTCAAGCAGCCCTTGCTGGGCGAGAAAGGAAGGCAACATCGTCGTGACAGAGCCGCACTGGGCGAGGGTTAGGCGCTGCGTTGGTCCTACTCCTGTAAGGGCGTGACTTATCTCTTGATTCTGGTGTAGTTCCTCGACGAAATGCCTGGCCCGAGTGATGGCAGCTGAGGCACTGCAGGGTTAGGTCCTCGTGAGCTTCTTCCCCCTCCCCCAGACTTTCCTTAATGCTCTACGTCCTCAGGTCCCGGCCCTCGAGCAAGCTCAGCCGCTGCTGGTATGACAGGTCGCGATGCCGTGGGTCAAGGCTAGGGGGTGAGGGCTAGAGAGCCAGTAGGAGCCCAAGAGTCGCGATGCTCAGGCGCCCCCCTTTTAACGTGCAAGCGGTTCATGCCGGAGAGAGGGAGAGACAGCTCGTCACGTCCCCAGCATTGCTCCTGTAGTAGGTCCTGCACACCAATCATGAAGAGAAACAAGACCTGTCGTTACGGTTGCCAGCCAACCTTTGGTCGCTCCGGGGAAGTGATTGGGGCACTGAGGGCCTGGTGAGGTCGCGCCTCGCGGGGCTGCCGTGGCCAGAGCTCGACCACTCAGATTTATCGGTGTTGCAGGGACGGACCCGTGCGCAAATGCCGTGCCAGAGCGAGCGGCTCCATATGTAGGCGTCAATCGAGCAGGCGATTAGGTCGGGTACGTTAAGCACGCAGGAGGAAATTCATTTTAAATAGACGCGAGAAAAGCAAACGCCGCTGGGCCAGGCCCGAGCAGCTCGGGGATGATGCAGCCCGAGGGGCGCCCCCAACAAGGTAAGTAAAGAGCATAAGCAAAATGGATACATGCCGCAGGGACGGACCCACGCGACCTGGGAAAGATGCGGCCCTGTCGGCGCTCCCAGCTAAAAACAGAATTTAGAAAGATGTCACCTGGTTCCGTTGAAGATGAAGTGATGCTGAAGAAGTGGGCGTTGCGTGCTGATGACGTCGACCCTCACGAGCCCCCAGGCCCAGGAGCCTCGGGAGGCTCTGGGGGCACAGGTGGGTTTCCGAGGGCCATCTCCATCTCCGCCAGGACCGCACAATGCCTGACCTCCTGAGCCTCCAGAATGCTCCTCAGCAGGCGCTGATGAGCGGCGTCCGTGTTCGGCAGGCCGAAAGGCATGCGAACGTAGCTGTGAGGTGGACCCTCGCAACGCCCCACGCGCGAAGGCCAGAAGCGCTCCTGAGACGCGGCTTGGTTGAGCCCTGGCACGTCGATGCAGACGCGCAGCCCACCATCCTCGCCTGGATGTGGGGCTACGGCGGGCAAGCGGTGGCTGCCGCGCATGACTCTCGACTCCTGTAGCTCCTGGGTGTTTCTTGTGATGAACTTCTGAGGGTTTTGTGTTCCTTGCCTTGTACCTTCCTGAGGGAAACGTGCCTGGAAGCACCCCTCCAAGTGGTTCCCAAGCGCCTCCCTCGCGACCTTGGCAGAGTCGGTGGCTCTCCAAGAAAGAGCCCCCGAGCCCTGCCTGAGGAGGGCACCGGGCGCGCCTTCCTATGCGAGAGAGGGTGGCGCTCCCTGATTGGGCACAGATCCTGACGCAACACCTTGGGAGGCACCTGCCTCATTATAGCTTGGGCCAGGCGAAACCTTCTTCTTCTTAAGGGTCGCCTCGGGAAGTCTTCCGTTTCTATGGTCTGGGTCTTCGATTTCTGCGGCTTGGAACGCGCGCTCAAGTGAGCACACTGCGTCCCTTTCTTCACAGGGTACGGTGATGACTCCACCGCTTCCTGGCATCTTGAGGACATTGTATCCATGGTGAGTCACTGCCATGAACTTGGCCAGGGCTGGGTACCCGAGGATGGCGTTGTATGGCAGACGGATGTGGGCGACGTCGAAGTCGATGAGCTCGGTGTGGTAGTTGTTGCACTGCCCGAAGGTGACTGGAAGGTGAACCTGCCCTATTGGAACAGTGGAACCATCAGTGACTCCTGGGAAGGGCTTGGTCGGCTGAAGCTGATCGTACGACACTTGGAGATTGTTGAACGTCTCAATGGACAGGATGTTGAGTCCCGCTCCGCCATCAATGAGGGTCCTGGTGACCTGCACGTTGCTGATGACTGGGGAGCAAAGCATCGGGGGGACTCCGGCCGTTGCCATGCACTTGATCTGTTCCGCTGAGCTGAACGTGATAGCGCACACAGACCACCTGAGAGGGCGTGTGGCCTCAAGCTTGGGGAGGACTACATTCGCCTCGCGAGCAAACTGCTTGAAGATGCGCTGTGAGGCTGCGGCCTGTGCTCCACCCAAGATGCAAGCGATTGCGCGCAGCTCCTGGAAGCCCCTAGCCCCCTCGTCTTGATGTTGGTCTTTGTTCCTCCTTGGTGGTGGCGGCAGAGGAGGAAGGCATGCGTTGCCGCGCGGGCGATCCTCACGAGGCTGATCTCTCCAGCCTCCCTCGCGAGGCTGGTCCTGCCAACGATCCTCGCGAGGTCGGTCACGCCACCCTTGGCAAGGGCCACGGTCTTCCCATCGTCCGCCACCTCTTCCTCCTCTTCGGCCATAGCCCCTGTCGTTGCGCTCGGGGCGTCGGCCGACATGTCCATCTCTCACGGCCCTGTGCTCTTGACATTCGTTGGTGTTGTGGGTGTGGAGGTCGTGGTACACGAAGTGCCGGCTACCCTTGGATGACTCAGGCTGATCCCTGCCTTGCTTGGTGTCTGGTTCCGCTGCTAGCACGGCAGCCCCCTTGCTCTTCACGTCCTTGGCCTTGGGCTTCTTCTCTTCTGGGTCGGCAGCCGAGAGTTCGAGGAGGGAAAGGCGCCCTTCCTCAGCCCTGGCGCACTTGGTCGCCAAGTTGAACAGCTCCAGGGATGTGCATAGGTCTTCATGGATTGCTAGCTCCTCCTTCATCTTGATGTCGCATACGCCATCGGAGAAGGCCGAGATGATGGTTCTTTAGTCACCTTGGGGATCTTGAGGCGAGCGTTGTTGAAGTGCTAGATGTATTTCTGCAGGGTTTCCCCTTGCTGCTGCTTGATGCGGTGCAGATCGCTCACGGCCGGGGGCCGGTCGCGAGTGCCCTGGAAGTTGGCGATGAAGCGAGTGCGCATCTCGTCCCAGGAGGAGATCGTGCCAGGAGCCAGGTTCAGGAGCCAGGTGCGCCCCCCGTCCTTGAGCGCCATGGGAAACCAGTTCACCATGACCCTTTCATCTCCGTTGGCGGCTTCGATGCATAGCTCGTAGAGCTATAGGAACTCCGTGGGGTCCGCCATGCCATCGTAGCGAGGGGGCAGGTCAGGCTTGAACTTGCCTGGCCATGCGACGCCGCATAGCTCGGGGGTGAGGGCATGATAGCCTGCTGTGGCCACCGGCGCCTTTTGCTGGTGCTGGGCTTGTTCCTGGGGATTACCGCGCGCCGCCGCTTGGAGCAGCACGGGGTCTGATACGTATCCGTCGTATCTATAATTTTTGATTGTTCCATGCCAATATTATTCAACTTTCATATACTTTTTGGCAACTTTTTATATTATTTTTGGTACTAACATATTGATCCAGTGCCCAGTGCCAGTTCCTGTCTGTTGCATGTTTTTGGTTTCGCAGAATATCCATATCAAACGGAGTGCAAACGGGATAAAAACGGACGGAGATTATTTTTGGAAAATATGGAAAATTCAGAAGGAAAATCAACGCGAACCAGTGCCCGAGGTGGTCACGAGGCAGGGGCGCCCCCCCCTTAGGGTGCGCCCCTACCCTCGTGAACTCACCGTAAGGCGGTTGACGCTCTTCTTTTGCCGCAAGAAAGCTAATATTTGGAAAAAAATCACGGCGAAGGTTTCAGGCCAATCGGAGTTACGGATCTCTATATATATATGAAATGATGAAACGGAGCCAGAACAGAACGCAGAACCAGAGAGAAACAGAGAGATAGATCCAATCTCGGAGAGGCTCTCACCCCTCCCATGCCATGGAGGCCAAGGACCAGAGGGGAAACCCTTCTCCCATCTTGGGAGGAGGTCAAGGAAGAAGAAGACGAAGGGCCCCCGTCTCCCCTTCTCTTCCGGTGGCGCCGGAACGCTGTCGTGGCCATCATCATCATCACCGCGATCTACACCAACACATCCGCCATCTTCACCAACAGCTCCATCACCTTCCCCCCCCCTCTATCTACAGCGGTCCACTCACCCGCAACCCGCTGTACCCTCTACTTGAACATGGTGCTTTATGCTTCATATTATTATCCAATGATGTGTTGCCATCCTACGATGTCTGAGTAGATTTTCGTTGTCCTATTGGTGGTTGATGAATTGCTATGATTGATTTAATTTGCTTGTGGTTATGTTGCTATCCTTTGGTGCCCATCATATGAGCGCGCGCGTGGATCACACCATAGGGTTAGTTGTATGTTGATAGGACTATGTATTGGAGGGCAAGAGTGACAGAAGCTTCAACCTAGCATAGAAATTGATGCATACGGGATTGAAGGGGGACCAATATATCTTAATGCTATGGTTGGGTTTTACCTTAATGAACATTAGTAGTTGCGGATGCTTGCTAATAGTTCCAATCATAAGTGCATAGAATTCCAAGTAAGGGATGACATGCTAGTAGTGGCCTCTCCCACATAATACTTGCTATCGGTCTAGTAAAGTAGTCAATTGCTTAGGGGCAATTTCGCAACTCCTACCACCACTTTTCCACACTCGCTATATTTACTTTATTGTGTCTTTACTTAAACATCCCCTACTTTTTATTTATGTACTCTTAATTGTCTTGCAAACCTATCCAACAACACCTACAAAGTACTTCTAGTTTCATACTTGTTCTAGGTAAAGCGAACGTCAAGCGTGTGTAGGGTTGTATCGGTGGTCGATAGAACTTGAGGGAATATTTTTTCTACCTTTAGCTCCTCGTTGGGTTCGACACTCTTACTTATCTAAAACTGTTGCGATCCCCTATACTTGTGGGTTATCAAGACCCTTTTCTGGCGCCGTTGCTGGGGAGCAATAGCGTGGGGTGAATATTCTCATGTGTGCTTGTTTGCTTTATCACTATGTAATTTTTATTTGCTATTCATAGTTGTTCTTTATCTTTAGTTATGGATATGGAACACGAATTACAAAAAAAATTAGGTGTACTTTCTGCTCATGGAGATGGGGAACCTCCTAAAACCCTCGATGCTCAATATGTGAAAAATATTATGTACCACGTTGATAATCCTAAGAAAACCTCATACAATTTGGTAATGGAGTAACGTTGGATCAACATGAATACTTTAGGGATTATCGCTTGACACAAAAGGGAAACTATTATGGGATCAAATTTATATATTGAAGTGGTATGCTAGACAACTATGCTCGGAATATGATTATACTTGTTGCTCTAGGATGAATTCTCCACACCTCCCCTTTTCATGCAAATTTAATGATAATGAAACCTTGGCTTATTATGCTAGAGGTATATATGATTACTATGATGTGGAACAAATAGAAGAATTTGTTGCTTTTATGGGTGGTTATGAAATTGAATCTATGTTTAAAGAGTTTGATGATATTGATGATGCTTGTTATAGATCTGAAAATTTAGCTATCCTCAAATATTGCTATGAGAATTATGAATACAAATATGAAATTAATGCACTTATTAAGAAAGCCTCCGCTATCCAAGAAGAGACTAATATTTTGCAGGAATCTATGGAAGAAGAAGTTGATGACACTGTGAGCTCATTGGATGAAAAAGATGAGGAGGAGAGCGAAGAACAAAAGGAGGAAGAGCGGATTGATCACCCGTTCCCACCTTCTAATGAGAGTAACTCTTCAACTCATACATTGTTTAATTCCCCTTCATGCTTACCGAAGGATTATTGCTATGATGATTGTTATGATCCTTTTATTGTCTTGAAATATCCCTTTTTGATGATGCTTGCTATACTTGTGGCCAAGATGCCAATATGAATTATGCTTATGGAGATGAACTTGCTATAGTTCCTTATGTTAAACATGAAATTGTTGCTATTGCACCCACGCATGATAGTCCTATTATCTTTTTGAATTCTCCAAACTACACTATATCGGAGAAGTTTGCACTTATTAAGGATTACATTGATGGGTTGCCTTTTACCGTTGCACATGATGATTTTGATAGATATAATATGCATGTGCTTGCTTCTCCTACTTGCAATTATTATGACAGAGGAACTATATCTCCACCTCTCTATGTTTCCAATATGATGAAAATGCAAGAAACTGTTTATACTATGCATTGGCCTTTACTATGCATGCATGAATTGTTCTTTTATGACATGCCGATGCATAGGAAGAGAGTTAGACTTCGTCATTACATGATATATGTTACTTTGTGCTCACTACTAAATTACAAATCATTGTTAATTAAAATTGTCTTTGATATACCTTGGGATCCGGGTGGATCCATTACTTGAGCACTATATGCCTAGCTTAATGGCTTTAAAGAAAGCGCTGGTTGGAGACAACCCAGAAGTTTTAGAGAGTCATTTATTTCTGTTGAGTGCTTTCATATAGTTTAAAAACAACAAAAATAAAGAGGGGAACCTAAAACTTTTCAAAAAGGAAAGTGAAAGTGAGAAAGACAAGCACTGTTGAAGTGGGAGAGCTCCTTGAACTTTGTTCATGCTCACGGCAACTTTGTGATTCTTGATTACAGAAACTTCTCAACAAAAATAATTATCCCCTTGTACAATTCCAATGTATTATAAAAATATGTGCCAAGGTTTGCCTTTAGGATGGTTACGATGCTTGTTAGTTTGTGCGGTGCAGGACATAAACTTTGGCTGTAGTGCATGAATTTTAATTTTTTACTGGAACGTCAAATGTTCCTGATTCTTTTGCACTGTCTTTCTATACAAATTGTTTATTTTTCCTAATTTTGGCAGAATTTTTCAAGTATCAGAAGTATGGTGAATGTTCAGATTTCTACGGACTGTTCTCTTTTAGACAGATTCTGTTTTTGATGCATAGTTTGCTTGTTTTGATGAACCTATCAATTTATATCAGTGGATTAAGCCATGAAAAAGTTAGATTACAGTAGACACAATGCAAAAACAAGATATGAATTGGTTTGCAACAGTTCCTAGAGTAGTGATTTCCTTTATTATACTAACGGATCTTACCGAGTTTTCTGTTGAAGTTTTGTGTGGATGAAGTGTTCGATGATCGAGAAGGTTTCGATGTGAGAAGAAGGAAGAGAGGCAAGAGCTCAAGATTGGGGATGCCCGAGGCACCCCAAGTAAATATTCAAGGAGACTCAAGCGTCTAAGCTTGGGGATGCCCAAGGCACCCCAAGTAAATAATCAAGGAGACTCAAGCGTCTAAGCTTGGGGATGCTGGGGAGGCATCCCCTCTTTCTTCAAGAAATATCGGTATGTTTTTGGATTCGTTTCGTTCATGCGATATGTGCAATCTTGGAGCGTATTTGCTTTAGTTTTCATCTTTCTTTTGTGCACCATGCTGGTATGAGATAGTCCTTGGTTGATTTATAGAATTCTCTATGCACTTCACTTATATCTTTTGAGTATGGCTTTATAGAATGCTTCATGTGCTTCACTTATATCATTTGATGTTTGGATTGCCTGTTTCTCTTCACTTAGACAACCGCCACTTGTAGAATGCTCTTTTGCTTCACTTATATTTGTTAGAGCGTGGGCATATCTTTTGTAGAAAGAATTAAACTCTCTTGCTTCACTTATATCTATTTAGAGAGATGACAGGAACTGGTCATTCACATGGTTAGTCATAAAATCCTACATAAACATGTAGATCATTGGATATGATATGTTTGATTCCTTGCAATAGTTTTGTGATATAAAGGTGGTGATATTAGAGTCGTGCTAGTTGAGTAATTGTGAAATTGATAAATACTTGTGTTGAGGTTTGCAAGTCCCGTAGCATGCACGTATGGTGAACCGTTATGTAACAAAGTCGGAGCATGAGGTGTTTATTGATTGTCTTCCTTATGAGTGGCGGTCGGGGACGAGCAATGGTCTTTTACTACCAATCTATCCCCCTAGGAGCATGCGCGTAGTACTTTGTTTCGATGACTAATAGATTTTTGCAACAAGTATGTGAGTTCTTTATGACTAATGTTGAGTCCATGGATTATACGCACTCTCACCCTTCCATCATTGCTAGCCTCTTCGGTATCGCGCATTGCCCTTTCTCACCTCGAGAGTTGGTGCAAACTTCGCCGGTGCATCCAAACCCCGCGATACGATACACTCTGTCACACATAAGTCTCATTATATCTTCCTCAAAACAGCCACCATACCTACCTATTATGGCATTTCCATAGCCATTCCGAGATATATTGCCATGCAAATTCCATCATCATCATATACATGACTTGAGCATTTATTGTCATATTGCTTTGCATGATCGTAAGATAGCTAGCATGATGTTTTCTAGGCTTGTCCGTTTTTTGATGTCATTGCTACGCTAGATCATTGCACATCCCGGTACACCGCCGGAGGCATTCATATAGAGTCATATCTTTGTTCTAGATATCGAGTTGTAATATTGAGTTGTAAGTAAATAAAAGTGTGATGATCATCATTATTAGAGCATTGCCCAAGTGAGGAAAGGATGATGGAGACTATGATTCCCCCATAAAGTTGGGATGAGACTCCGGACTTTACAAAAAAATAAAAGAGGCCAAAGAAGCCCAAATAAAAAAAAGAGGCCAAAGAAGCCCACCAAAAAATAAAAAAAATAAAAAATGAGAGAAAATAAAAAAATGAGAGAAAATAAAAAAATGAGAGAAAAAGAGAGAAGGGGTAATGTTACTATCCTTTTACCACACTTGTGCTTCAGAGTAGCACCATGTTCTTCATAGAGAGAGTATCCTACGCTTTCACTTTCATATACTAGTGGGAATTTTCATTATAAAACTTGGCTTGTATATTCTAATGATGGGCTTCCTCAAACGCCCGAGGTCTTCATGAGCAAGCAAGTTGGATGCACACCCACTTAGTTTCCAGTTTGAGCTTTCATACACTTATAGCTCTTAGTGCATCCGTTGCATGGCAATCCATACTCCTCACATTGATATCTATTAATGGGCATCTCCATAGCCCGTTGATACGCCTAGTTGATGTGAGACTTTCTCCTTTTTTGTCTTCTCCACATAACCCCCACCATTGTATTCTATTCCACCTAAAGTGCTATGTCCATGGCTCACACTCATGTATTGCGTGAAAGTTGAAAAGGTTTGAGAACGTCAAAAGTATGAAACCATTGCTTGGCTTGTCATCGGGGTTGTGCATGATGTAAATATTTTGTGTGGTGAAGATGGAGCATAGCCAGACTATATGATTTTGTAGGGATGAGCTTTCTTTGGCTTTGTTATTTCAATAAGACATAATTGCTTGGTTGGTATGCTTGAAATATTATTGTCTTTATGTCAAAAGATAGATTATTGCTTTGAATCACTCGTGTCTTAATATTCATGCCATGATGAGACATATGATCAAGATTATGCTAGGTAGCATTCCACATCAAAAATTATATTTTTATCATTTACCTACTCGAGGACAAGCAGGAATTAAGCTTGGGGATGCTGATACATCTCCGTCATATCTATAATTTTTTATTGTTCCATGCCAATATTATTCAACTTTCATATACTTTTTGGCAACTTTTTATATTATTTTTGGGACTAACATATTGATCCAGTGCCCAGTGCTAGTTCCTGTCTGTTGCATGTTTTTGGTTTCGCAGAATATCCATATCAAACGGAGTCCAAACGGGATAAAAACGGACAGAGCTTATTTTTGGAAAATATGGAAAATTCGGAAGGAAAATCAACATGAACCAGTGCCCGAGGTGGTCACGAGGCAGGGGGCGCCCCCCCTTAGGGCACGCCCCTACCCTCGTGAGCCCACCATAAGGCAGTTGACGCTCTTCTTTTACCACAAGAAAGCTAATATTCAGAAAAAAATCACGGCGATGGTTTCAGGCCAATCGGAGTTACGGATCTCCATATATATACGAAACGGTGAAACAGAGCCAGAACAGAACGCAGAACCAGAGAGAAACAGAGAGATAGATCCAATCTCGGAGGGGCTCTCGCCCCTCCCATGCCATGGAGGTGAAGTACCAGAGGGGAAACCCTTCTCCCATCTAGGGAGGAGGTCAAGGAAGAAGAATACGAAGGGTCCTCCCTCTCCCCTTCTCTTCCGGTGGCGCCGGAACACTGCCGTGGCCATCATCATCATCACCGCGATCTACACCAACACCTCTGCCATCTTCACCAACATCTCCATCACCTTCCCCCCTCTATCTACAGCCGTCCACTCTCCCGCAACCCGCTGTACCCTCTAATTGAACATGGTGCTTTATGCTTCATATTATTATCCAATGATGTGTTGCCACCCTATGATGTCTGAGTAGATTTTCGATGTCCTATCGGTGGTTGATGAATTGCTATGATTGATTTAATTTGCTTATGGTTATGTTGATGTCCTTTGGTGCCCATCATATGAGCGCGTGCGTGGAACACACCATAGGGTTAGTTGTATGTTGATAGGACTATGTATTGGAGGGCAAGAGTGACAGAAGCTTCAACCTAGCATAGAAATTGATGCATACGGTATTGAAGGGGGACCAATCTATCTTAATGAGATGTTCGGGTTTTACCTTAATGAACATTATTAGTTGTGTATGCTTGCTAATAGTTCCAATCATAAGTGCATAGAATTCCAAGTAAGGGATGACATGCTAGCAGTGGCATCTCCCACATAATACTTGTTATCGGTCTAGTAAAGTAGTCAATTGCTTAGGGGCAATTTCGCAACTCCTACCACCACTTTTCCACACTCGCTATATTTACTTTATTGTGTATTTACTTAAACAGCCCCTAATTTTTATTTATGTACTCTTAATTATCTTGCAAACCTATCCAACAACACCTACAAAGTACTTCTAGTTTCATACTTGTTCTAGGTAAAGCGAACGTCAAGCATGCATAGGGTTGTATCGGTGGTCGATAGAACTTGAGGGAATATTTGTTCTACCTGTAGCTCCTCGTTGGGTTCGACACTCTTTCTTATTGAAAACTATTGCGATCCCCTATACTTGTGGGTTATCAGGGTCTTGGCGTGGAGGTGCAGGGACACGATCTTGGCGCGCCGAAGCTGGGAGCGCGCGAGCACCTTCTTGGGGGTGAGGGATCTCTTGGCAGCTCCTTTCTTGCTGTGCAGACACCGGACGCGGAGGGTCTCGCCCTGTGTCGGTGTACTAGAGTAGGGGTACCCTAGTACCCCGAACTTGTGCATGGGCAGTCGCAACATCCCGCGGCAAGGCTTGTCGGGTGACCGCCAAGACCCTCTGTGGTTCCCTCAAAGACCATTCAAGAACAAAGTACCCAAACCAAGGCCCCGACAAGAGGAGCTTGCCGGGAAGGCCAACCCAGGCCCCGGCAAGAGGAGCTTGCCGGGAAGATACAAGGCCCCGACAAGAGGAGCGTGCCGGGAAGGCCACTCAAGGCATACCAAGAAAGCTTGCCGCGACGCGCCCTGCGTCCCGGCAAGGTCCGGTGAGTGACAAGCTCCCAAACACGACAAGACGACGACCGCAGCAAGGAGCTTGCCGCGGGAAACCCCCACTTCGTGCCCGCGCTCCAGCACACCTGCTAACATGTCGCTCTAGGACTCTCCCAAGCACACGTGGCAGGAGGCTGTGCAGCTAGGGGTGTGAGGTGGCAAGCGGAGATGAAGAGAAGGCCATCGTGGCAAACGGTTGCGCTCCTAACGGTCACTTTTTGCACTGTTTAGGCAACTCAGACAGGCATTTAATGCCCTTGTCCCTTGCCGTCAGAGTTAGGTAGGGTGCACTGTATCCACAGTAGCGGTAGCTGCACCTACCGCATCCTTTTCCATTTTTACCCTTCTTGTCTACGTTGCCACCTGTCGGTGACCCCTTGAAAGTATAAAAGGAGGCCCAAGCGCAACGTAGAATGGGTTCGGAGGTTCGGTCGGCTCGGCTCATCCGGAAGCACCAGGAACACTCTCACGCTCAGTCTGGCAGCGTCCATCGCTCCTGAGCAAGAATTCAATACACACAAACAAGCAGCAGTAGGGTTTTACGCATCCGTGTGGCCCGAAGCTGGGTAAAAAGCGCTCGCGTGTACTGCCTCGATCCGCTCTTTGTGCGACCTCCGCCCCCCACCGAACCGAAAGGGGCCCTGTCCCCATAGGTGTTGGTGGAATCAGCCTCCCCGACATCAGACCGAAGATGGCACTCCGGTGAGCAACTCCTGGAACATTGAACATCTTCGTAAGTTTTACCCGTAAGGCGCGGTTGCCGGAAGCTTTTCCGGCAACCACCTTTTGTACAAGTCTTGCTGCTGTTGCATGTAATCCTTTGTACAAAGCCGGGCGCAGACCCCGTGCACCAATAAAGTTCATGTGCCCCGCACATCTTGTCAGTTTTTTATGCTATAATCCTTTTTTGCATATGTTATCTGACACTTTGTGCAGCACCAAATCCCGGTAAGCAATAACAAGCCCAAGGCTCCATATCATTACTTTATTTCTCTGTTTCTTTCTCAAAAGAAGGAAGGTTCCCTCGCCCACAAGGTTTACCAGGGGGAAGGAGAAGATAATGATGTGGACCAGGCCATTCAAGAAAGTTTCTCCTTGCTGGGAAGCAGACGACAAAAAAGCTAAGTTGCTAAAACTTGAGCAATCCGTTTTTTAAGTTTTTGAGTTATTTTCCTTGAACGACCGTGCTTTGTATGGAAAACCTGTGCGCGGAGGAACCAACTCGTAGCTAGTTGCGCCTTTACTTTGTTTCGAGTCGGCTCAACAACTTAAGTGAGCTGCTAGCGCCCTTACTTTGCTTCGAGTCCGCTCAACAACTTAAGCGAGCCGCTAGCGCCCTTACTTTGTTTCGAATCCGCTCAACAACTTAAGTGAGCTGCAACTAGTTGCGACAAGGTTGCTTGTCGGTAGCGACCCCGCCAGCAGGCTGCTGAATTTCCGCACTCGGCGCTCGCGGCAAGGGTACCTGCGCCGGCCAGTTTCCCTAGAAAGCGTAGGGCAGAACCATACAAAGCCAAGAGTCGAGTAAAGGAAGTAACACAACAATTTTTTGCATAAGATAGAGTTATATTACAAAAATAACTTGTCGCGCCTCTAATAAAGTGTTCCCATGACATGACTGGCAGCGACAAGAAAAGAAGAAAACGGACGGCACCTGGGCCCCGGCAAGCCAGTATCGCTGGGGGCTGCGAGTGCCAAGAATCGTCCACGGCAAACCAAAGTTGTCGGGGGCTGCAATATCAGATAAGTCTTTCATCCCTCATCATGCATCCTCTTATGGACTGGGGAATGCGAAACCACGTTTCTTCCCGGAAACTGCCGTGCTCCCTCAACTCTAGGCCCTGGGGCTCGTTCCCGGGGCCAAGTTTGGTCGTAGTCGCGGCAGCAAAGGGATGAAACGAGGAGACCGCACCCACCTCATTCCCGCCTCCGTCAAAGGCGTGAGAAAGGTCGAGCGACGTGGGAAGGCGGCAGGGCTTGTTGCCGGGAGATGAAATGTCTGTCCGAAGGACACCAAGGATTTGCTCCTTGGCGTGGGTTCAACTCATGAGACAAATAACCCGGCAAGCATCCCCTTTTCATTAAAAAACATCCCACTCAGGTACAGTCCATAGAGGATGAAAAACATGAAAGAGAGGATTACAAGTTCTAGATACAGCTAAGGCCCGAGGGCTTACAAATTAAAAAGATAAGATGCCCGTAATCCCTTTCCTGTCCCTCTCTTCAAGAGGCAGGTCAAGGAGGCGAAAAGGGCAAAAGGAGCGCCTAGGCGAGCTACGGGTGCCAGAAGACGCCAAGAGAACATTCCGGGGGCCGTCTGAAGGCTGGACGGCGATGGCGGCGCCGGAAGCGGGGCTCGAAGACGGGGCGGCAGGACGTCAGCACGCTGTCGAGGGCACCACGCCCTCGTACTCCGACCTGACGGCCTTGTCGCTAGCCCTCTTCCCCTTCCGCAGCCTCCCTACGCCAGCCGCCCAAGGAGACGACCCCGGGGAGTTCAAGCAGCCGGCGACACGGATGATGGGGTCGCCGGTGCCGCGCGAAGCGGCGCCCGACGCCTAGTCGGACCCGCCACCCTGCCGCCCGCTACCCTCGTCGTCGCTGTCGCTCTCCTCCTCGTCACTCTCGCTCGAGGAGGAGCCTTCGCTGTCGGAGGAGCTGTCCACGCAGCACTTCGCCCGAGTGCCGAAGCACCCGAAGACCTTGACGGAGAGGAGATCGCCCTCCATCAACTTAAAATGGAGAGTAAACCCCTCCATCAAGCTGTGGATGCGGGCGAACGTCTTCCACCCTCGATCAAGATACATCACATTAGGGGCTGGGAATACAACGCGAACTCACGTGCCGCTGATCCCACAGCCCCTCATGTGCAGTCTCAGTGTCTCGGGCGGGTCCAACTCCATCGCACGCGCAAACGGAGCTGGAAGCCGGAGGCAACGACGAGGCGCCCGACGCAGCCTGACGAAGAACTCGCAAGGGCCGTCCCCTATATGGACCGCCGTGGGGGGAGGAGCCGCCGGCGGAGGTGAAGTTGACGCGCCGCCCCGTCCGCCTCTTCCCCGAGCGCCTCGACCTCGTCCGCGACCTCGCCCCCTCCCTCTTCTCCTCATGGCTGGCTCTGCCACCACGGGTGCAGAAGATGGAGAGATGCGCTGTGTGGCGACGACCCTCGCCGCCACCGATGAAGGGCCTGGTTTCCCTTTCTCCATGGTGAATGAGAGAAAGGGGAGCAGAAGCTGAAGAAAGGAGGAGATGAGAGAGTGCGGGTTTCTGCGCTCCCCTCCCGCTCTTTATAAAGGAGCGAGGTGGGGGCTCGGCCGCCCCGCTCAGCGAATCAAGGCACGAGAAGAGCAGGGAGTCGAGGCCAACCCGCTGCCTCTGCTCGCGACGGCCCAGTTTCCCACTCCCACCGTCCGCGACCCCAAGCGCATGGGAGCTGCGTGGCGAAGATGCAGAACCAGGGCGACGGGTGAGGCGGCCTCGCTCCGCCCCGTGATCACGGGGAGTGGGCGTCCCGAAAACCACGCACCGGTCCCCACGCCTACCTCCGTTTAGGGAGGAGGGCGTGAACCGTCCCCATCACCGTGGCCTGATGCATGCTTGAGGGGCTTAGCCCCGTGCACGCCGCCCGCGTCACCCACGACGCCGCATTTGACGCGTGCCGTTCTGGGCGTGCGCGGTGGGAGCGGAGAGATATGCGGCGTGACCTAGGCCACGCGTGCCCGTGCACTGTTTTGGGCCTGGCCCAACAGCGCTCGGCACCGTGTATGGCCCAGGCCCGGGGGCTCCTGTCGGTGTACTAGAGTAGGGGTACCCTAGTACCCCGAACTTGTGCACGGGAAGTTGCAGCATCCCGCGGCAAGGCTTGCCGGGTGACCGCCAAGACCCTCCGTGGTTCCCTCAAAGACCATTCAAGAACAAAGTACCCAAACCAAGGCCCCGACAAGAGGAGCTTGCCGGGAAGGCCATCCCAGGCCCCGGCAAGAGGAGCTTGCCGGGAATATACAAGGCCCCGGCAAGAGGAGCGTGCCGGGAAGGCCACTCAAGGCATACCAAGAAAGCTTGCCGCGATGCGCCCTGCGTCCCGGCAAGGCCCGGTGAGCGACAAGCTCCCAAACACGACAAGACGACGACCGCGGCAAGGAGCTTGCCGCGGGAAACCCCCACTTCGTGCCCGCGCTCCAGCACACCTACTAACGTGTCGCTCTAGGACTCTCCCAAGCACACGTGGCAGGAGGCTCTGCAGCTAGGGGTGCGAGGTGGCAAGCGGAGATGAAGAGAAGGCCATCGTGGCAAACGGTGGCGCTCCTAACGGTCACTCTTTGCACTGTTTAGGCAACTCAGACAGGCATTTAATGCCCTTGTCCCCTGCCGTCAGAGTTAGGTAGGGTGCACTGTATCCACAGTAGCGGTAGCTGCACCTACCGCATCCTTTTCCATTTTTACCCTTCTTGTCTACGTTGCTACCTGTCGGTGACCCCTTGAAAGTATAAAAGGAGGCCCAAGCGCAACGTAGAAGGGGTTCAGAGGTTCGGCCGGCTCGGCTCATCCGGAAGCACCAGGAACACTCTCACGCTCAGTCTGGCAGCGTCCATCGCTCCTGAGCAAGAATTCAATACACACAAACAAGCAGCAGTAGGGTTTTACGCATCCGTGCGGCCCGAAGCTGGGTAAAAACCGCTCGCGTGTACTGCCTCGATCCGCTCTTTGTGCGACCTCCGCCCCCCACCGAACCGAAAGGGGCCTTGTCCCCATAGGTGTTGGTGGAATCACCCTGGGGCTGCGCGCCTTGGAGCCAGGGCACCTTCTTGGGGAGGAGGTGGTGGAGGCACCTCATGTTCTTTGCCTCCTGCGTGGAATGGTGGGTGGGGCAGCGAGAGTGACGGCAAGGGGGAGCCCCCTGCGGCGCTAACAAGCTCGGTGATGCGGGCGAGCCAGTCCTCGTAGAGGTCTTTGACGGGGCGGTAGTGCAAGAGCTCTCTCGCCAGGAGCAGCGCGGCTTGCGAGTCCATGGGGGCGCGACAGGCATGTGACGACGAAGCGGCTGGAGTCAGCGACGGTGTGGCGGTGCGGCCCTCCCGCCGTACCGAAGGATGCTGGGACGAGGCCTGCTGCTTGTTCCCCGCCGGGCCGGTGGCGGCGTTGGCGGCAGGCGACGGGGAACGACGAGGGCGTCCGCCGACGGGCACCATCTGGGCGACGCGGGGGGCGAGAGCAGAATGGCGCTCAGCGCGAACCCGACGAGCGTCAGCCATGGACACGTCGGAAGATCACACGCGAACAGCGGAAGAAATATTCCGGCGCACCCCTACCTAGCGCGCCAAATGTTAGATTTCGGGTTCCAGCAGACCCTTGAGGTTCGAACACTGGGGTGCGTGCGGAGATCTCTCCCCTACCGATCTACGTCCAATCTGCTCGCGTGATCTAAGCTGGAAAACAACGAACAACACAAGGGACGGGAGGTTTATACTGGTTCGGGCCACCGTTGTGGTGTAATACCCTACTCCAGTGTGTGGTGTGCTGGATTGCCTCAGGGGCTGATGATGAATAGTACAACGGAAGAAAAACCTCGCGAGCGGTGTTCTTGAGCTGGTGCGATGAACTTCTTGAGTGAGTTCAGTCGCCTCTCTCTCTACTATGGCTCCACAAGATCTCTAGCTGTCTAGGTGTGTCCCTCTCTTCCCCTTCTCCACTCTATGATGGCTAGCTCTATTTATAGAGGCCCTGGGCCTCTCTCCAAATAATGAGCGGGAAGGGCGCCAACAACCGGCCATTTTGAAGGGGAACATCTAGTACAAGTTATCCTGACCAAAGGTGGTCTTCGATTGCCAAAAGCACTCGTGATGACGCCGTCTTGGGCTCCATGGTGACCTCCGTCCTGCCGCTCTGCTGGTCTTGGTCTCGTTGCATCGGAATGGCAACCTTTGCCCGATGCCTTGGCCTGTGCTTGCCCCCTTTGCACCAAAGGGGAAACAAGGACACTGCGCAGGACGGCGCCCGCCTAGCGCCCGCCTGGTCTCGATCGTCATGGCTTGCATCACGGGTGCCTCGCGAGGTACCCCGGCCTTGATCTCTCCGCCTCCTCGCGAGCCTGCCTGATGAGGCTGCCTCTGAGGGAGCTTTCTGTCGTCCGCCCGGCGAGGCTTGGCCCCTCGCGAGGGTCTTGAGCTTGAGCTGATGAAGTGGGCCACGCTGGGCCCCCACTTGAGCCACACCGCAGGCCGCAGGCAGGCAAGTCTGGGGACCCCCGTTCCCAGAATGCCGACAGATGTTCAATTATTGTGGGTGCATTCTGTTATTGTATACCATGTGAGGAATAAATTGAATTTGGCTGTAATACATACATGAGAAACAAATACAATTGCTATATTTCCAAGTTGTTAAGCATGCTTGGTTTGTTTAAATGTCCGATCTTCGATTAGGAGTATGTTATATTGTGCAATGTGGTGCTCAGTTAATGTTTGGTTCATTTGTTGTGGTGTTCAATTAACTACTTCGTTCAATTCTGCAATGTGATGTCCAATTGTCGTGGGTAGAATTTTGTATTGTTGTGCATGTGAGGAATAAATCGAATTTGGCTGCACTTAATACATGAGAAACATATACAAGTGCTATATTTCCTAGTTCTTAATCATCCTTGGTTGGAATAAATGGGTTTCCATGTGGCTTGAATTAATCTGATGAATCTGCAATGTGCTTATTTTTCATCAACATATTTTACTGATAGCATGCGAACCCTTACTTAACCTGATGACTAACTACCTTATATGTGTTGCAGGGAAACAATGGGAAGCACCGAGGTTTACAATCAAGGTTAGCACATGCATGGTCCATTGTCTAATAGCACATTCTTATGCAATTGCAGAAACCATTCTAATATTTAGGTTTTTAACAATTTGGTCTTGCACATGTAGGTCCTGCTGTCAGAGGTTTTGACCCACTGTTCGACCCTTTTTGCATATGGGGAAATGAGTCGACCATGAATATAAATCAAGTCAAGAAACTCAGAAATATTGTTAGGATAAAGAAATTAGCAATAAAAAAGAACAAGATCTTTGTGTGCACAATGAATAAGACATCAGTTCACTACAAGATGGTACCACTACTAAAAAATACACTTTCGTGATGATACGTGTTTGTCACAATAGGTCACATTTTTTGTCATGCATGTACATCCACGATGATTTTATGAAGAATCAAGATAGTCATACCTGTGCTATCGTAGAAGTGTTCCATGACATTACCAAAATTATCACCAAGGAAGTGTCCACTTCCATGACGATAAATCGTGCGTCACAGAATTGCTTTCGTGAAGGGTGACCGACATGTGGCATCCACGGTAACGGAATGCCGTTAAGCTATCTGGTCCGGTTTTGGATCCGATAACCCGCTAACAGCTCCGACCAATGGGATTTTCCACCTGTAAAATCATCATTGGCTGGAGGAAACACGTGTCGAGTCACCGTTGGGATAGATGTCATCCAGTCATTGGACCGACGGTGCCTATGATACGTCATGACTTGGCACGGCCGAGCAGAGGCCCATTCATGTGAAAAGGTCGGCCCGTTTGACTTGGTCAAAAGGTGTCGAGCTGGCCCACGGAAACCTATTAACGTCTTATTCACATATAGCCCATTTATAGCCCGCTAACCCAAGGCCCGTTACGACCTATCCGATTTAGGCCCAGTAGCGTCATCTGGGCCGTCCAATATGATTCTAGCCCATTTTAAGTTCCGGCCCATGTATGGCCCATGACGTCTTTCGGACCATATGAGGCATGTCGGTGTCAAAACCGGCGGATCTCGGGTAGGGGGTCCCGAACTGTGCGTCTAAGGCGGATGGTAACAGGAGGCAGGGGACACGACGTTTTACCCAGGTTTGGGCCCTCTTGGTGGAGGTAAAACCCTACGTCCTGCTTGATTATTCTTGATAATATGAGTAGTACAAGAGTTGATCTACCACGAGATCAGAGAGGCTAAACCCTAGAAGCTGGCCTATGGTATGATTGTATGTTGTCCTACGGACTAAAACCCTCCGATTTATATAGACACCGGGGCTAGGGTTACACAGAGTTGGTTACAAGGAAGGAGATCTACATATTCGTATTGCCAAGCTTGCCTTCCACGCCAAGGAGAGTCCCACCCGGACACGGGACGAAGTCTTCAATCTTGTATCTTCATAGTCCAACAATCCGGCCAAAGGATGTAATCCGGTTGTCCGGATACCCCCTAATCTAGGACTCCCTCAGTAGCCCCTGAACCAAGCTTCAATGACGATAAGTCCGGCGCGCAGATTGTCTTCGGCATTGCAAGGCGGGTTCCTCCTCCGAATACTTCAGAGAAGATCTTGAACACGAGGATCGTCTCCGGCTCTGCAAAATAAGTTCCACATACCACCGTAGAGGGAATAATATTTACACAAATCTAATATGTTGACGTACCCGGAGTGTGACATCACACCACCGCCAGGTCTTTATTCGAATCGTTTTTCATAACCTATCTCAGCGTATTTCACGAGGCGGTTTCCTTGGCACGTCTTGTCGAAGTAGAGATCGTGTCCCCTTATTACGGGATCCCCATTAATACGGACATGGGTGCCCCAACCGCGCCTATTAGTAGGACTCCTAAATATTAGGCAAGTCCCAAACGGCCACGAGGAGGACGCTTGATATTCACCCTCTTTATAAAGGGGACAAGGCCTTTTTCTTTCGATCTTAATCGAATCCGCCTCTCGCATCGAGTTCCAACACCCAAAGCTCAGGTTTAGGCACTTCAGACCTTCAACTATGTCCGGATCCAACCTTCGAGGTCGGTGGATGCCTTCCTCCGTCGCACAGGAGGACATCAAGAAGTTGAGAGAGGACAGATATCTGTCGCTGAAATTTCGCATTGGCTGCCTGCCCGAGGGCAGGTCGTCCCTACTCCCGAACCCAACGAGAGCGTCGTTTTCGTCTCCCACTTCCTTCGAGGACTAGGCCTCGCTCTAGATCCCTTTGTTAGGGGTCTTATGTTCTATTACGGGCTAGATTTTCACGAACTGGCCCCGGATTCCCTTCTTAACATCTCGACACTTATTGTCGTATGTGAGGCCTACCTCCGCATTACCCCTCACTTCGGCCTGTGGCTCAAGACCTTCGATGTGAAGCCAAAGATGATTGAGGGGCAGCACGCAACGTGCAGAGGCGCTTCAATAAGCAAAATTGCTGACGCTCCATGGCCAGAGGGTTACTTCCTAGAGGTGTCCGGATTGTGGCAGCGGGAGTGGTTCTACATCACAGCTCCCCGAATTGCCAAGTGGGTAGCTGCCCCGCCTTCCGCTCAGGCCCCCCACCACAACTGATGTCATGGATCAGCAGGGAGCTGAGCTGGGGTCCAGCCAAGGACGTGCCAATACTGCAAAGCCGTATCCAAGATCTCCTCGAGAGAGATATCAGTCTAATTATGGTAGTGCAAGTTATGCTAGTCCGTCAAGTCCAGCCTTGCAAACGTCGGCCCCTTCGCATGTGGGAATTCAACCCGGTAGGACCGCGAGCTATCCAACATTTCCTCGGCATGATGCACGAAGAGATGTACAAATTGTTCTTCGGACCACAAATAATGTGTCCGAACATCGCTGAGGATGCAGGTCTGAGCTGCAATCGCCCGGATACCCAAGTAAGTAGCCCCGCATCCGAACACACTGTCAGTTTTATTTATAGCAATGTTGCCCTAAAAAAGAATAACCGCTCTTCATCCATGATTGGATTGCGAAGGCAAAGTTGATCAGGCGTCTGGCCCCCCTCCTTGAGACCTCACCAAATCCCGTGCTAACCAGGATGCTGGAGATCGCGCCTTATCAAGCACCCTTGGGAGAAGATAAAGGGGGGAACAAGGAGGTTAGAGCCTCCGTGAAGGAGGTTAGCTGGGGAGGAGGGACTGAAACTTCCTCTCCCCAGGGAAGGAAGAGGACTGCCTCCGAGGACCCGGAGACAATGGTCTCCAAACGGGGGAAGAAATCTTCGCCGGAGGGTCCTGCCTCGGGGGCTACCCTGGCCGCACTATGCCCTCAAGGGGATCAGCCCTCCACCGAGCTGTAAGTAAAAGGGTACTTAATATTGAAAATATCTCACTTTACTTCTGAGGAAAATAACCGAAGCATTTATCTTGCAGTTCGGATCTTAGCCCTTCTCAGCAGAGCTCGTCTTCAGGGGATCTTCTTCCAGAGATGATGGAGAGTGAAATGCCTCCCCCTGCCACACCGCCTCATGAGGCGGGCGACCCCGAGGTGTCGTCGCACAGGGTTTCTCCTAATTCGGCAATGCCAGAAGGTAATCCTATGGCCACCCGAAGTCCTCAGTATCCGGCTCTTGAAGAGAGCAATCAAAAGAGTCCGGCACCATCTGGTGTGCGGTCGGACGTACTGAGGGATCTGCTAGAGCAAGCGGCTATCTCAGAAGAGCACTGCACGTTGATGGGTACAATGATTGAAAGGATTTCGTCTGCCGAAAGCGGGTTGCATGAAGCCTTTATGAGTCTACTGACAGGTTTTGAGGTACGTGAAATGATGTACATTTTTGACAGTACCGCACATTTTTAGATGTGCCCTATGTAGATAGTAGCCCTTGCGACTCTGGTTGTCGTCGAAAATGGCGGCAAATAGAGGATGATAGTCCCAGGTAATAACCAGACTGCCTTTATGTGCAGGTGGTGGAAGCTCCGGTGGCTAGCCGGATTGATGGGTTTGCCAAACTGAAGCGACAGCTTGATGCGGCAGATGCCGACATCATGCTTGTCAACCAGCGGCTTGACGAGGCACAGGGTCAGTGATTTTTTTGGTGATCGTCACATAGTAAGAGCAGCATGATGCCAGTATCTTTAAAGTGTTGTGACTAAAGATGGAGTTGCCACCGTGGAGACCCTTCGGGCGGAGCTTTCCCGAGCCAAGGAGCACGCAAGGAGCAGCAATGCGGCCGCTTTAAAGGCGACCGAGGGTTTAAGGGCCGAACAGGTCGCACATTGCGAGAGCAAAGAAAAAATTGCCTAAATGGCCGTGGAGTTAAAATATGCTGCTGACAGTTACCGGCTTCTTGAAGAAGAAAACCGAGCGAAGGCGACGGACCGGGAGAAGGCCCGGGTGGATGCCATGGAAGCCCGCTCCAAAATTAGAGCGACGAAGGAGGAGCTGAATCAAGCTGCAGATATCGTTTCTGGGAAGCCCTTCTTGTTACGGACTAAGTTCGGAGATCCAAAATATGCTCCTCTAGACCGGCTATGGAGTTCTGCGGACGAGTACATGGATTTGGCTACAAGTGCTGCTGATGCAGCCGAGTACTTCAAGGATCAGAAGGGTCCTGAACTGGAGAAGCTGTTCTGGTGACAGTTTCACGCTCCAGTCCGTCCGCTGTTGCTGAATGACCGATTGACCAGTTGGGCCAAGCTCCATAGATTATCCGGACTTGCCATGAGGTCTGTAGTGGATCATCTGTGGCCAGGAGGGCCAAGGCTGAATAGCTACTTTAGCTTGGTGCAACAATTCCTTGGTGCTGTGCCACGCATCGATGCTGTAAAGAGGTCGATGTGCATAGAGGGCTCGCGAATGGCCCTTGCCCGTGTCAAAACATACTGGGCGAAGATGGATGCCAGCACTGTTGCGGCACAGGGTTCTGCCATAGGCCGAGTGGCTGCCGAGCACTACTTTGAAGAAGTTCTTGAAGGCGCTCGTTTGATAGAGGCTCAGTCCTCGAAGAATATTATGTTCAAGTGACATGTATTCCCATTGTAAGAACAATGTTTTATTGAATTTATCAAGGCTGTATTTATACTTTTGCCCGAAAGTGCTATGATGCCTCCTGTGTGGCCGTTTATGCATATATGTATATAACCTGAAAGGTGGCAGTCGTCGGCTTCAGCCCCCACGCATATAATGCGGGGGTGTTAGCAGAAGACGCATGTTCACACTTGATCCAACATCTTGGTCCATGAAGGAGGTGATAGTGCAGCGGACTAGGCAATCGGACTATAATGCTTTAACACTTTCACTTAGCCAGAGGAGTTTGACAGTGGGGCTACTATATAGCCCCTGGTGGCTCCGTGCTCATCCGGATTCGGGGCGCATACATGCCTGGCCAGGAAACGGCCCTTCGTTAAGGCAGAGTAATCCCGAAGATTCCGCTAGGTCTTCGAGTGGTTGACCAGTCTGACGCTATATCATGACATTCAGTTTTCGGCTTTCTCTACTGAGGTGCTCGTCCGGATGAACCAGGGCACAATCGCAGTAGTTCTCCTGGTGCCGCCTTAGCCGATAGAGCGGAACGTAAGGCAGCAAAACACAGGAGCTGGGCAAACCCAACATTTGACCAAAGACATGATTCAGAGCTGATGCAAATAAGGCCAAACTCGCGACGCCGAATACTCCCTACGGTGTTCGGTGTTTATGATGTAAACCAGGTCAACATAGTGCCCTTTGTAATGAGCCCCTGGTGTCCAGGTACGTGCAATATTCTGACGTGGCCACATGCCAATACGTCAGCATACTTCTCGATTGTACTGAGAATCCGAGGGATGTGTACCAACAAGAGACAGTAAAAAAGGTTTACGCAGGGTCTTAATCTAAAAAGAATCCTCAGAACGGGTCCCTGCTGCACGTCTGCGCCTGTGTCTCCATTGTGCCATAGTCTGGACGGGTGTAGCACGATGGTCATCTAAAAAAGAAAGGAACTTAATTGAAAAGTTGTCGTGCAGAAGGTAGGTTATACTAAATAAACCATGTACAGTTCAAAATGAGTAAAGTTGAGCCTAATTGCCACTTGTTTGCGCGTGTTGAGCCCCTTGTATTGTAATAGGGGTATAGCCTTCAAACCTGTATCAATTACATATAGCTGCACCGGACTCGTCCAATCGCGTTCGTGGTCTTAACGACCTGTCAGATGCTTTAGTTGGTGAGGCTGTTTAGTGTGCGGCTGCCAAGGCAGCCGCACGGTCTTCCGCGCGCAAGGAGCGCTCAATATTTCCATTTACTATAATGATGCCACATGGACCGGGCATCTTAAGCATGAGAGAAGCGTAATGTGGTATTGCGTTAAAGCGAGCTTAAGCTTCGCGTCCGAGCAGTGCTTGATAACATGTTTGGAACAGAGCGATGTGGAACGTTAAATTTTCGCTGCGGAAGTTATCGGGAAAGCCGAATATAACCTCTAGTAACAGGGAGCCCGTGCAATGGGCCTCTGGGCCTGGCGTTACACCTTTAAAGGTAGTATTGTTGCGGCTAATTTTTGTTGGCTCTATCCCCATTTTGCGGACTGTGTCCTGATATATCAGGTTTAAACTGCTGCGTCGTGGTTTCCCGTTTCCGTCCCTGACTTCGGATGTACTTGGGTCGCTGGTGCTGCATCGGGCTAACCAGCTATCCTCGCCCACGCAAAAGTGGGTCACGAGGCTTGATAATGCTGCCATTGTTCTTGGCTTTTCTTTGCCGAGGTGTCTGGCAAGCCATTCGTCTCGAACGCTGTGCTTAAAAGCTGCTAAGGCTTCGACGTTCGGGCAGTTGACTATTTGGTTCTTTTTAGTGAGAAACCTGTTCCAAAGCTTTTGGGCTGACTCTCTGGGCTGCTGAGTTATATGACTCAAATCATTTGCATCCCGTGGTCGGACATAGGTCCCTTGAAAATTTGCCCGAAAAGCGTCTTCGAGCTCTTCCCAGCTTCGAATGGAGTTTTTGGGGAGGCTTTTATGCCAGTGCCGAGCTGGCCCTTTGAGCTTGAGGGGTAAGTACTTGATGGCGTGGAGATCGTCTCCTCGAGCCATATGGATATGGAGGATGTAATCCTCAATCCAGACCCCAGGGTCTGTCGTTCCGTCGTACGCCTCTATGTTTACGGGTTTGAATCCCTCTGGAAATTCGTGGTCCAGCACTCTCGTCGGTGAAACATAGGGGGTGTGTGGCACCCCTGTATTTGGGTGTACCGTCGTGTTGGGATGTTTGTTGTGTTGCATTACATGCTAGAGCATGCTTGCGTGGCCCATAGATGGATCTGGTTGCGCCGTCCTTTTGATGCGAGCCCTCACGTGGATCGCGTATTGGCTTATGTGCGGAGTCGTTTGCCGCTCTATGTTGGACACGAGGTCGTCTATCCAACCGGATGGCCGTTTTTTTATTGCGGGGGATCTAAGGCCTCCTCATCGAATTCAGGTAGCAACTTTCTCTTCGGGTAGCTCTTGGTGTGGCGATTACCACCGTACTTCGCTGCAGTGTTGAGTACTTCACTCCATCTAATTCTGAGTGTGTCTTGTGCAGCCCTGAGCCTTTGCATCTGCTTTTTCAGACTCCTCGCAGTGGCAACAAGCCTTTGATGGGTACTCTGTTGCTCCGGGTGCCTGTCCGGTGTGATGTCATTCGGACTATTATCTTCGACGAAGTCAGGTTGTTCGGTTTGATTCTCCGTGCTACCGTGGTCGGACGATGGTTCAATGCCGTCTTTGTCGTCCGCTGGCTCGCCTTGCTCTATCGCTGGGTTTATATGACCGCTGCTTCTGCCGAGGTGGGATTTGGAGTGGCGCTTATGCCACCGCTTTGACTGCTTCTCGAGGGAACAACCCTTCGTTGCATCCTTTCGTTCTTCGTCGTCATTTTCTTTGGGTGCGTCCACCATGTATACATCATATGATGAAGTGGGCGTCCAGTGCACTGTGGGTAGTGGTTCCTGTTCATCTCCTACATCGTCGTCCATACCATCGATGCCTTCGGAGTCGAAGTCGAGCATGTCAGTCAAATCGTCGACAGTGGCTACTAAGTGGGTGGTGGGTGGGCGGCGAATTTCTTCGTCATCCGCATCCCAATTCTGCCGGACATATTTCGGCCAGGACTCTCCTGACAGAGAGAGAGACCTTAATGAGTTCAGTATGTCGCCGAAAGGCGAGTGCTGAAAGATATCCGCGGAGGTGAACTCCATGATCGGGGCCCAGTCGGATTTGATGGGCACGGGCGCAGGTGGTTCGGAGTCCGTGGCCGGGGAAGAATCCGGTAGTTTGGCGTCATGGCTCTCATGAACGGTAAGGACGATACTCGGCTTGATCGCCGATGAGAGTGCAGCCTCCGCGGTGGGGTCTACCCACCTGTCTCTAGATGGCGCAATTGGCTCCGATTTGAGGGTCGGAGCGGTCGCAGGTGCCATCTCCTGAACACTGTCCGATGGTGGAGCTAAGTCATGCTCATCGTGACCATGTGGCGCACTCGGCAAGGGCTCGAATCAGTCGAAGATCAATTCTCTGTGGATGTCGGCTATGTAGTTCAAGTTTCCAAATCTGACCTGATAGCTAGGGGTGTAGCTCTCGACCTGCTCCAGATGGCCAACCGAGTTGGCCCGCAGTGCGGAGCCGTCGAATACAAAGATCTGTTCGGGGAGAAAAGTCTCACCCTGGACTGCATCGCTATCGCTGATCGAAGGAGGCATCAAGCCTAATGATGACGACACAGAGGAACTCTCAATGAAAGCACCAATGTCGGTGTCAAAACCGGCGGATCTCGGGTAGGGGGTCCCGAACTGTGCGTCTAAGGCGGATGGTAACAGGAGGCAGGGGACACGATGTTTTACCCAGGTTCGGGCCCTCTTGATGGAGGTAAAACCCTACGTCCTGCTTGATTATTCTTGATAATATGAGTAGTACAAGAGTTGATCTACCACGAGATCAGAGACGCAAAACCCTAGAAGCTAGCCTATGGCATGATTGTATGTTGTCCTATGGACTAAAACCCTCCGGTTTATATAGACACCGGAGGGGGCTACGGTTACACAGAGTCGGTTACAAGGAAGGAGATCTACATATACGTATTGCCAAGCTTGCCTTCCACCCCAAGGAGAGTCCCATCCGGACACGGGACAAATGCTTGAATCTTGTATCTTCATAGTCCAACAGTCCGGCCAAAGGATATAATCCGGTTGTCCGGATACCCCCTAATCCAGGACTCCCTCAAGGCCCTTTGTAACTCTTAGCCCATTAACGGCCCGTGGTGAAACTAGCCTGTAATGAATAGTGTATCACTTTATACCCATTAACGGCCCATTAATCCATTGGGCCGTTTGCAGCCCATGTTATCTTTCGGCCTTCTCAGGGCCCATTTATTCTTAGGCTCATTTCCAGCATTTGGTTACTTACGGCCCGTTACTGTCATTTTCTCTTATGGGCCAAATTCAGCCCGTGGTTACAGTGGGCCCATTTGTGGCCCGTTAATACGTTGGGCCATTTTCATAGCGTCATCAAATACGGCCTATTAACGACGGCCCGTTATGGTCAACCCATGAACGGACGACTCCAACTCTAGCCCATTTACGGCCATAATGCGGTCTGTTTTTGGCCCATGTTTGGCCAATCAATCATACTGCCCGTATAAGGCCCATTGATGATACGGCCCGTAGAAGGTCCATTGTTTCTACGGCCCGTAGAAGGCCCATTGTTTCTACGGACCATAGAAGGCCCATTGTTTCTATGGACCATAGAAGGCCCATTGTTTCTACGGCCCGTAGGAGTCCCAGTGTCACTACAGTAAATATGTAGCCCATGGCCTATTAAAGGCGGGAAACTACTATAGGTTTAGACCTGCTAATGGCCCAAGATGATTATAGGCCCACATTTTGGCCCATATGAGTAATGGGCCGGCCTGGAGACCGACAACACTGAGATCCACTGAACCATCCGGCCTAAATTACAGCATACTGACCAAAGAATAAACCTAGACTATAAAATAAAGAAATTATAGCATATTACATACACTGGGCATCAAAGTTCGCCATCAGTGCATATAAACGCGCCGACAAAAGAATATACAAAACTGAGAGCACTTCAGAAGGCACTAGACCTAGCATGGTCGGGCCCCGCAAGCAGCTGAACAAGCTGATGAGACCTCAGTTGTGTCAACGATAGATGCTTCATCCCTAGCTGTATGGCACCATAGTGTGCAAGGCAGTCCCCTGACATCTTCATTACATCATTGACTTCAAGTCGGAGCTGAGCTGAAGCAAGCCTTTCCTCTTTAAGTTGAGACTGAAGAAGTCGAACTGATTGAGGCAGCGACTTCACAGAGGTTGTCTCACACCTGCCAGTGAGAAGCTTCAACTCACTATCTTCGTCAAGACAGGACCTTGGGGTCATCTCGCTGTCCTCAAGATGGTTTGGGTCACTATCTTTCCTAAAGCTCTACTTGGCATAAGAGATACGACTCTGAAAGAGAAACAAGGAGACACGTAATAGGTTTCACAATTATATAAGAAAATAAATGGATCTATTCTTCATAAGGAACATGTTTTTACAACTACAATTTAAAACCGGTAGTTGTTGCAAACATCCAATCAGATGTAAACAGCAGTGGAGGAAATGATGCCTATCCAAATCTATACTAGAACAAAGTTTGAAGGCCCGAGAAGGATGAACTTAAATTAGATGTTAACACGGGCTTGACAAAGCCCTTCTCCATGTTGATGGAAGGATAATTCAATAAATTCCCCAAAGAAAATTCTTTATAAGCGTTGCCATTATTATACATTTTGCAAATAGTAAATATAGATCAAATAATATTGGAAGAAATAGAGGATAGTGAAGCTCAGGTGCAGACTGATGATACATAATGAAATAGCAATTAATTAAGTACAACGTTACAAGGCAAGAGGTACTGACTAGAGGAATGCAGACATCAACGTGTGTAGTGGCATTGGCTTTATTCAACATTTTGGTAAGAGTAAATGTAGATATGATAATTTGGAGAAAGTGGAGGGCAGGGCAGATAAGATGCAGAGTAATGCTAGACAATCAACTATCTCGCGATGCATGTACAGTAATACCACCACCGTCCGTTATTACTTGTCGCTCAAATGGATGTATCTAGCACTATTAAGTTCTAAATACATCCAATTGATCAACAATTAATTCGATACAGAGGGAGTACATGACAACAGGTACTTACATGAGCAATCCAAAACTTCATAACCATTGTGTTAATTCTACATTTATCTAAGAGTAAATATAGATTGTATAATTTCAACCAAAGGGAAGATAAAGAAGCGAACATTTATAGTGATGCTACATAATCAAACAGCAATGAGTGTAAGTATACTGACAAAGGGCAAGAGGTACTGACAAGAGCAATGCAGAGCCCAGTATTGTCATGAGATCCTATGATCCTTTGAGCAAGGAGATTCATCTAAAATTAGTTTTCATACAAGGGAGAAGGTAAGGCACATGCATAAATTTAGGCGTTGAAATTTTGAATTGATATCATAGGCAGTACCTGACCCTGGGCTCTCAAAAGTTCTAATAGGGGTTTGGCCACTAGAGTAGGGGTGAAGTCTGGTACAGTTGGGCCTATGTTTTCTGTGGCTGCTGATCTATCTGATTTAACAGGTATCATGACCTTTTCCAAATACCTAGTTTGTACTCCTTGAGGATCTTCACTCACCCTTTTCCTTTTGGACATCTATTACGAAAGAACAAAAGTTGACTGGAAAAACATAGTATGACGACACATGGAATAGGTACAGAAAATGGATAGGTATGGCATATACTCATATATGATTCTTAAACTAAGCAGATGGTTTAACAAAGTAGAAGTAATGCATGAGATCAGATGCAAAATATGTGCGACCAATGCAACCTTGCCAAGTTAGAGCATGCACCTTGATGGCTGAATAAGATAGGACATCCTCCACCTTGCCAAGTTTGTTAGCCAGTGGATTGTTCCGCAATATTCCTCTCGTGCGCCCATTCTCATATTCATTTTGATAATGTTCAATACCTGAGATGCATGAAAACATAAAAACAAGTGAGATTATCTTTGTAATGCAGAAATGATTCTAATCTAATACTTCCTCCCTATAAACCCTTTTGTGCTATCTCTACAATTCTTCCAAGAGGTGACATGCATGCTGTGATTTGGTCTGTGCATTAATATAATGTGGCTTAGTACTCAAAATATGAGAGCTCCAGAAGTGATGATACTTCACAGATGACAGCTTCAACAGATAGTAAAGAAGAACAAGTCGACCTGACCTGACAGATTCAAAATATACTAAGGGAGAATAACTCGACCTGACCAGTCAACTGCAAGAGAAGAGGATCATCTTAAAGAAGAGCGGAAGAGCAAGCAGATTGGAGATATTATAAGTCTTTCTATACAATGTCGGTTGGCCACCCATGATGAACCAGAGCGCATAGAGAAATACTATTCCTTCCGGTCTCTCCATATGTGGCTCACATGCATTTCGAAACTAAAGTAGGAACATTTAGTTGACTAATTAAACTTATCTCAGTTTTACTAATTTCAGCATAATATCATATTTGAATTTGTAAACTTAAGCTTGTTTAGCTCGATGGGTGGAGCGGTGCTATTACGACATGAACCACGTAGGCTGATCATGGTCATCATAAAATGGGGAAACCGTAAGCATGATGAGTATAGTGTTGACCGTGGCAGTGGGATGGTAGATCTGAAGCTGCAAACCATGCAAAGGGTAGTTAGCAACCGATGTTTGCTTTGAAATAACAACTAAGATTTGGTATGGACAAGAAAGTACAGTCAACAAGTGACAAAGAAATGCAATTCTGCTGTCTCTCTATATGTCACGACATGCATTTGGATACTCAAGTGGGACCTTTAGCTAACCAGTTAAATGTGTCTCTTAACTAATATCAGTATCATATCACAATCATATTTGAACAACTAAGCTTTCAAATTTTGAGTGTTGTGTTGTTTAGCTTGAAGGGTGGAGTAATGCTAGTACGACAGAAAGCACATACGCAGATCATAGTAGAGTAGATAAAATGGGAAAACCCTAAGCATCAAGAGTAAAATTAGGAAAGTGCAACTAGCTGGACTAGTGGGTGGTGCACATGCTTTTCAAAATGAATATAGGGACATTAGGTGACCAATTAAATGTTCTCTGTTTTATTAATATGAGCATCATATCAGACTCGTATTTCAATATGTATGCTTTGGAATTATGAGTGGCATGTTGTTTCGCTTGATGGGTTGAGGTCTTGAGGAGCAGTGCTAGCATGAAACGAAGCAGTGAAGCACCTATGATGATGGTAGTGAATATAAAGGGGGGAAACCATAAGCTTTACGAGTATAGTGACCATTACATGGCGGATCTGAAGGTGCAAACCGGACAAAGCTACTTCGCAACCAATGTTTGCATTCAACTAGCCACTACGATTTGGTACGGAAAATAAAAGTACAGTAAACAATTTTAGATCTATTTTCCGGGTAAGATCAATAACTTAAGCACATATGGAATAGTGCCACCTCTCTTGTGACGTTGTGTAGGCCCCTGCTGATACATTGAGGGTGTTGCGGGTGTGATGGCTGTCGATGGCGGGGAATAAGACTTTAGATGGAAGACGGCCGGGTCGTGGGATAAATCATGTTGCCGTGGACGAGGCGATCTTAGGAGCGGCAACGACAAGGTGGACGACGGCGCCTGTGAAGCGAGACAGCGTGATGAAAGGATCCTGGTCCGGTGCCGTGGATGAGATACGTCCATCTCCTGTAGTGGACGACTTGGTAGGGGTAGCGGCTCCGGCAAGGTGGAGGATGGGTTGGCGGACGGAGAAGGCTGGCCGCAGTGGGGAGGTTGTTATGGCGCCGATGGTGTGTGAATGGGGAAATTGAGGGGGAGGGGGATCTCAAACTTTGGGATGCGCTTGTCTGAAATGTGGGAAAGTTACGAACTTATCCCTCGTTTAAAATTTCAGACGTCACCTCAGTTGGGGATAGGACGGTAATATCGCATCTGCCAAATATTTTCCGGTAACGATTTCGGGCGAGGAGAGAGTGTTTTGCCGCCCACGGTTGGCACCCATGGTGTATGAACGGGGCTGACAGGTAGGGCGGTTGTGTCACGTCTAAGGGAAGTTACACATCTGCCCCTATTTAAAATATTAGCCTACATCGATTTCGGACGTGGAGAGTTTGTTTTTCCGCCCACCATGGATGAATGGGGAAATGGAGGGAGAGACACATGTCTTTCGGACGAGCTTGAATCAAATGTGTTTTGCCGCCCACGTTGGCACCCACAGTGTCTGAATGGGCTCAGAGGCCGTCGTGTCACGTCTAATTGAAGTTACTAGTCTACCCCTATCGACAGCAGTGTAAATCCGGTCGATAAGGATGTCAAGTGTCAGGGGTAGACAGTAATTTCCATCTCGCAAACACTTGCTTTTGGCAGCCCACAAATGATAGTGGGTGTTTAGTCGCTTTGTTCAAAACTTGGGAGAATTAGCATTCATGTTTGCCCTGGGCCCTGGCAACTAAATCCAAATCCAATTTTTATTCGATTACGAATATCCACAAATAACTCTACGTTTTGTTATTTATTTCTTCAAAACAACAACAAAGATTTATTCCACCTTTATATATGATAAAGATTTAGAAATGCCGTGATCTTTGAATTCAGTAGGTTGGATACACTTTGAGTCAAATAGTTATTTCATCCAATACAATATGCTCACACAAAAAACAGTTCACCTTATGTCAATCATACAAGTACTGAGGATTACCTCGCCTAAAAATTCGGATCATTACAACACATGGACAACATAGGGGGTTTTACAACATAATCCATTCAGAGACATGACACAACATGAAAATACAATAATCTAATGACAATTTCAACTGCTATCTAAAGAAGAACTGGGATTACCCTGGGCTTCAGATAGCAGAAGCAGCAGGACCTCCTCCGTCTTCAAATGCAACATTCTTACTTCCTCCAATTCTTGGGTTGCTTGCATAATGCGTGCAACTAATTGCATAATTTCTAGCTTCAAGATCAAGATTATCTCATTCATGGCAGCCACACCATCTCTTTCTGCCTCTAGTAGAGCCTCAAGAACTATAATATCTGTGCTCAGACTGCTCTTCGACGGTGTTGCCTCTAAACTGCTACCATCTGGTAACATGGATGGCGCACTGCTTCCACCAATAGATTCTGGGGTTGTACATTGTGTCCTAGTGTGAACGTCATCCTGAAAGGTTTCCGCTAGACATATGTAAGAGATAGTTATCGCATGATCCATATAGTAAGCTTACATGGTAAACGACATACGAATTATTGCCGAGCATGGCAAGCTATATTTAAATGGTTCGAAGCAGCATCAGCCGAAAAGAAATTAAAATGGTAAGATGAAACTAGGAATGTAAGTGGCAAATAAACGACATCCGCCAGTCCCATCTAGTTAGTTTTTGCTAGCTCCCTGGTTCATTTTCCTCAAAAAACAAAAACTCTTTTGAACTATCATACCACTAGTGGACTTTAATCAGGATAAAATGGGACCCAGTTGACATCCCTAGTTGAAAGGGAGTGTACCACCACTATATTTAAGTTGCCAAGGCATCTAAGCAGTTGAAATAATCTGAGAAAGCACTTAATAGTGTGGCCTCATATAAACTACAAAGACAGTCTTGTGACGAAGTTCAAAGGAAAAGTTAAGGACTCAAATGAACTAGGCATGCATTTCTTTACGATAGTACAGCAGGCACTGCTGGCATATTGGCCAACTCAGGTATAGCGTACCAAGTAACAAACAAGCATCCGAATCAATCAATACAACAAAGCAGACAACTGAACTATTTGTTATTTTGTAGGATTACAGGTTGAGGGCACAAGCCAAGAAAGCAGCCCAGACGCATTACATTTCACATGTACTAAAACACACTGTCTTACCATATGTTGCTGTGAAGCCTCGCTATTGTTGCAATGTTCTTTGAAGATATCGTCAGCATCTCGTCGTTGCAAATCTACTTCTTTTAGTTTATTCTGCACCCTCTATTTAGGTAAAACAGAATTTTAATCGATGCACTGGTTTGAATTGATCATCAATGGTTGATCTAAACTAGTGAAAGAAGGGTGTGTGCATACACGACAATATTTCTGCTTCCCTCTATTTTTATGCTTGTTCGAGGTGCCATCCCCAAAAGAACAAATATTTTGCTTGATGGAGTTGGCAGCTCCATAATTAATAGACGCATCAAATTAGTCATGCAACTTGGGAAGATCAAGAACACAAAAAAAGTAATGAACAGAGGCTCGAAGCAGTGATGTAATAGCTAGCATCAGAAAATGTAGGGTAAAATGAACAAAAACCAGCGGAACCACATGCTAGTTTGCTGATGTGTGATTAAGCATAGAGAACATGAAGCAGTCTGATGGAACCAACATGTGGCATCAGAACAACACCATTATCATAAATATAGCATGCAAGAAGTAAAATAGTAGGTAGTGATATCTAGGAAGTACAGTAATACTTAGGACAAAACTAAAGCATATTAACTATATGTGCACTAGTATGTAATTTAGCACATGTAACATGTTCACTGCCAGAAGTATGGCCCTACAGGTGCAAGCAGAATAACGCGTCTCATGAAAAACTGAATGATGCCCTGAAGAAATTCAAAGGTGTGGTGCTTATGCTAAGAAAGTGAACGTAGGCGCCGACCGTTGGATAATAGTACCTAATTGTCGTTGGCGTATGGGTATCGTTGGGATACTTGATAGCTAAGGATCGTCGATGGTTCTTGTGTTGCAGTTGAGTTTGGGCCGGCTGTCGCTGTCGCTGAAGCGGCTCCGGTGCTACAGTTGCGGCGCCTGTTGACATACAAGAAAGCTCATCTGTGGTAAGTGAACAGTTGCACGATAAAGATAAAAACCAAAGGAGTACAAATCGAAATAACCTGATGAGGCTGCGGTGTCGGTAAAGTAGGGCCGGTGGAGTTTAATATGGCGTCCATGGAGCGGGTCCGGTGCTGTGGACGAAGGCTTCAGCGGGCGCATTGTACAGTGCTTTCGGTGAGGCGGATCTGTTGCGGCGGACGAGGGCTTGTATGGAGGGCCAGCGAAGGGATGGACGAGGGAGCCAGTGAAGGGCCTACACTGTGGTGGACGACAGTGCCGGTTAAGCAGATCCGGTGTGGTGGACCATGATGGCGGTCAAGGAGATCTGGAGCAGTGGACAAGCCAGTCGATGAAGCGACTCCGGTGAAGTGGTGAGTTGGCAGTCGGGGGTTCCAAGGTGCGGAAG